>NW_015650012.1:1119183-1133848 GCF_001515625.1 Sinocyclocheilus rhinocerous | reverse complement strand
AATTTTGTGTCTTAAGATAATTCATATAAATTCAAGTCAAAGTCAATAAATTCAAGACTCTTGACAAGACGAATAAAATAACTTACAATTTTGTGCAGACTAGGCCTACACTTTTATTTGTCAGCCTATCTCTCTTTCTTTCAGTAGAGGAAATTTAAATGTGAGATTCTGGAAACGAGATTTAAATTTAGCGGGAATGGTCGGGTCGGGAGGAAAATTATTCTAAGCGGACAGCGAGTGAACAAAGAGTGAATATATAGCGGGAGCGGGTGGGTGAGGAATAGAACCTTGCGGGAGCGGGACTAAAAAAAACAGTCCCGCGCAGACCTCTATTTTGCTTCTTATTAATAGTTAGTAAGGTAGTTGTTAAGTTTAGGCATGGTGTAGGATTAAGGGATCTAAAACATGGTCAGAACGAACAAGGCATTAATATGTGCTTTATAAGTACTAATAAATAGCTAATATGCTAGTAATTTGCATGTTAAGAAGCAACTAGTTAATAGTGAGAATTAGTCCTTAAAATTAAGTGTTACCAATCCACTTCATTCATTCATTCATTCATTCATTCGTTCGTTTGTATAGTTATTTATTTGGTTATTTATATATTTTGAATAAAAACAATTTATTTACATTACATTTTTGGTTGATTTTTCACTAGCTGATAGTTCATTGATGTAGAAGATCACACATAATAATAAATTACTATAAACATGCTGTGATCATGAATAATACAGATATTAATCATATTTTAACATATTAATTTCTTTTATTGCCATTTTTAAACAATTGTGTTGTTTTCCACTTGCTTGTGCAACACAAATTATGTGGGAGTGTGTCAGTGTAGTACATTGTTAATCAGGCCATTCTCTCTTGTCTTCATTTGCCTTTTAATTAACAGCACTCCCTGATATAAACAAATAGTTTTCAGTCAGTTAACCAGTGTGCATCTTTATTGTTGCATGGCCTCTACTTGTCAGAGGAAATCAGCTAAGTGTTACGTCTCTTTCTAAGTAGTATTTTAGCCCATTTAAAATGCATCTCCCACACCTGACAGCCAATTATCCACAATTATTTAGCAAACTTGTTCTTTAGAGGCAGACACCTCCTCCTCAAAGCTGTCATGTGAAGATTTGACCAGACTATGAGTCTCTCTGCAGTAGTCAATATCATGTTAAACAAAGATAAGGATATCTATCTGCAGGAGTCCATTAAGGGTGGACAGTATATCACAATATCACAACAGAGATTTAGGTCAAAATGTTTATTTCATGGTCAGATTTGTTCATAACATGATCATGAAAATTTCAAATCTCAGCCAATGGTGATTTCAGAGGAACATCTTCATCTCATTGATCTTGCTCTCCCTCTCTGATATCATCACACTTGGCTGAGGAGTTCATCATTTCAAGAAACTTCAGTCACTCAGAACCTTGACACAATCTACCGGCTGACCTGACTCCACTTCACTGCACATCTGACCACACTTGAGACATACCAGATGAAGACGACTGGCTGCTCTCCCTCTTCCCTTTTATGTCAAAAGCTTTTGAGTCTGGTATGTATAACTTTCTTTCTGAGAACAATCTGCTTGACCTCTATTAATCAGGCTGGAACCTGGCCACTCTAAATGAAGTGCTTACTTTAGCCAGAATGCCCTCACTCAACTCCACACTGATTTACTCTATACTCTCACAAAGTTACAGAATTTCCAAATTGAGATAGTATTTCTGGATCTGTACTTTTACTTTATTTTGTCTTGTTTACCTGATAATGCCAAGTCATGAGAAGGGTACACTCTCCTCGCCCCTCGTACATCCGGTGTTCCACAGATACCTGTACTCAGTCCTTTACCATTCTACTGTAAACCAGTTGAATACACATTATAAAAAAATAGCTAATTAGATTGTTACATTTGCAAAATTTCCACAAATTTTCTATTTTTTTTGTGGGCAGATTTTTGTGGAAAATGTATTTGTATGTCAATAAATTAAATAAACAGAAAGGTTATTTATTATAGTTAAAGTTAATTATCTATTATTGTTATTTATTCGAAATAAAGTAACTTGGATATTATAGTGTAAACTGTACATTTGAAAAAGTATGTGATTAGTGATTGTATTATATAATTGATTGATTACATAATAAATCCGTATTGTCTGTATCATAATCTGTATTTATTTTCACATTTTTGACTGTTCTTACTTTACAGAGAACCGGTCTATACATTTTGGACCTGATGTAAGTGTATTCTTAGGTATAACCTCAACATGACTGAGCTCCTTTAACTCCCAGCCAAGATGTCTATCAGCAACTTCATCTCGGTCAAAGGTCACATCATTCAAGTACAAAAACCCCTTGCTACACTCTTCACATTTCAGAAATTTTCGAGTCTTTCATAGAACTTGAAACCTTGGTTAGGTTTCAAGGCACTTGACTTTTTAGCTGCTTGTTTCACTGATGGCCATTTAACACATAGGTGCACCTTAAGTCAGTCTGATAAGAAAGTATTTACCAAGGACATACATGTCAACATAAAAACATTATATGTTAATCTGATGCCCTGTAAAAGAGATGAAAGAAGTAGCATGGCCATTGTGTCATTTTTGTAGCATTTTCTTTATTTTCTTCAATGTCAACATGAAATCAAACCTGACATGTTTGTAATCTTTAATCAAAATGCTTCCTCTGAATTCCTTGTTATGTTGAATAATGTTAGCCAACAGTCAAATAGCTATTTAGGCACTGATTTAGCAAATTCACATGTGGAATTTTGAATGTAATGTACACTTTTCACCATCAAATCAACTCCTAATAGATATGTTCTTGTCAGGGAACATACTATTTCCTTCACAAATGCATCACATTACCAAAGTAGCTTGGGTGGCAAACAATTTCACATTGGCTTTAAAGTCTCTGTTTGTTTGTTTATTTGGATGTTGTAAGTGTGACATTCAGCCCTAGTCACTGATACCTGGACAACCCTAGTGACTGAACTTCTCTCATGTGCCTTTATTTATTCATTTGCTGCAGGCAGACCCCGCTGTGCTGTTTTCTGGTGCTTTGTGTTTCTGAGGCGCTGAGCTCTTCTATGACAGAAATGAGGAAAATCATACCACACCCCTTCCCTATAGCCTCCAGGTCTAATAAAAGACCTGTGATTGCTTCCTCTTTCCTCAGGAGAGACAAAGAGCGAGATAGACTGTAAAAACAGCGTAGACATAAAAGCACGTCTAAAAGAGACAGAGAGAAAGGGAAATGGAGAGAAACAGCGGTGCGTGAGTGGCCGCGGTGCTCTATGTAGGGCTCGGCGCTAACAATGAGCCATCTCCTGTGAGTTTTATTAAATCAGCGTGAGATTGAAACGTGAATATGTTTTTATAAAAGCACGTCTAAAAGAGACAGAGAGAAAGGGAAATGGAGAGAAACAGCGGTGCGTGAGTGGCCGCGGTGCTCTATGTAGGGCTCGGCGCTAACAATGAGCCATCTCCTGTGAGTTTTATTAAATCAGCGTGAGATTGACACGTGAATATGTTTTCATCCTCTAGATCTGCACAAAGCGTGCGGTGCTTCAGGCGCCGGTCCCCTCATTAGTACCCTGTTTGGCAATGAACTTCTAAAGGCAGCCCTCCAATATATCAATGTCCATATTTCAATAGAAGGAGAGGTGCTAACGCTACTACAGAGGAATTCTGAAAGCTCAGAGAAAGCAAACTTAGGGGCCTGCAAATGTCCTCTCCTCTTCATTGTGCACCTTGTGTTGCTATTGTGGACATCTTTCAATTTCTGTACATAAAAAAAAAAAAAACGGCCTTTATATACAAACAAAAACTGTGAAAGGTAACGTTAGCTGTGTCGCTACCTATTAGTGTTATCTTGTCGACACAATTTACGATAAATATTTATGTTGACTAAAGGTTTCAACTATGCAATATACATTATAGCTTAACAATGTTTAAACAAGCTCCCTTAGCTCTGAGGGAGAGGAGTTTGAATCAGGCCAGAGGAGACACGGGGCAGTCAGTCCCAGCCTCCCTGCGCATCTGGCACGGGCAAACAGTGCGTGAAGGAAGAGGGTCTGACTCCTTGGAGGCAAATGTCAATGGCTTTAATGCAGAATGTATTTCAGATTACAGATTTAGCAGGGTGGGATTCTGCTGTCGAGTTTGTAAGAACCACACACAGCTCGTCCTCACAACCGTGGATAAAAGCAAATGACTGTGATTTGTGTTTTTCATATGCTGGCTTGATTGTGTGCCGCTGAAAGGAGAGTTAGAAATGCATGAAGAGACGCTGACCTTCACTCAGACATAAAAGCTGGAAGAGGCCAAGTATGTCCTCATATTAAACGGAACCACAGCAAGCATATCTCCTATTCATCATCTATTTCCGCTTTCAGTCCTCCATGTGTTTGGCTTTGTTTCTTTCATTACTTCAGAGTGGTCTTGATATGTGGCTCGGTCCATGTGTGTCATCAGTTGAGATATGGCTCTAATTTGATTTGAAGTGATTTGAAAATACTTCCATTTGAGGCACCAAAAGTGTCGTGCTAAGTAGCAAATGTTAGGCCCACCCGTTGTAGTCTGACTAACTCTAGTCTGACTAAATACAAAAGCAATTTTGCTTTGCTAATTCATGACACTACGTGATTTTCAGATAATTGCAGAAAATACTCTAGAAATCCAGCACAAATAGATTGATCTGTATTGAGATTGAAATTTAACACTTGTCGCCTCTCACTCTTTGCACTGCTTAAATGTAATGTTTTTGGTGTTAAAATATTTTCCTATTCCAGCTTAATACAAAACTATAAGCGTGCCATTTTTAAGTCCTGATCACAGCAACGCAAATGTTTGACGCAAAAATTTGACACAACTTTCCATTTCTGGCACTGTTGCGGAGAAGCTGTATAATAATAGCTGTACAGTAATAGCTGTTCAAAAACATTATTTGCAATGCAATGGAAAAGTCATTAGTTCACCTCTCCAAAAATAAATAAACATGTTATATTGACAGCATGTGAATGCCCATGTTGGTAAAAAAAATTAAATTAAAATGTTACCACACACATTTTCACACAAACATTCAGCTTGGTGTGAACAGGCCTATAGGTCAATGCCCTGTTTTTTTTGTTTTTTTTTGAACATCTAACTAGCCTGACAGAAACAACGCTTTGACCAATAGCTTGAGTTTGGGGGCGGGGCTATCTGTTTTACCAACCAATGGAAGATGAAGTAATTGTTTAAAAAACTGTTCAAAAAACATTATTTTTGCATTTGCTGATGCTATTGACACAAATAATTACGCACTTCATCTTTAATTCATTTATTTTCCATGTAGATAAAGTGTACTGTAGACACACAAAGTGTACTGTAGAAAAACAACCACAATCCACACACACGCAGTACACATTTGTGTCATCTGCGAGATCAATAGCTGATTTCTTTTGAAGCCCCCGCTTTCCTCTCCTCCTCCTCGGCCCTTTATCTACAACACCTCCTCCGTCTCTCCCTCTCTTCTCTCCCCAAGAATTGTTGATGGATTAGCAGCACACACCGTCCTCTTAGCACCGCATGTGAAGAGACAGTGTGGTACACGGCCAAACGCCCTCCACCCCACACCAACTTTAACCTTTACTCTAACCCCTCCCTCTTGCTATATCTCATTACCCCCTCACATTAGAGTGCATATATCTGTCTAATCCTTGTATACATTGTCCTCTTTAGTGCATACATCCTCAGCTGACCTCTCTTTATGGTTTATATAACAAGGAGTAGATAAGTGCCTTTGCCTCAGAGACGCTGAGACAGTCACTTACTAACAGTCATTTGACCTGAGGAGGAGCAGCCGTGCTGTACGACTGTGACTAAGTACATGAGTGATCTTGTTTTGCTAATTTATGACTTTGAAGCCCATGTTTTAGTCTAACAAACAAAACGGCCTTCTATGTTTTTAAGTCTGCGACTAGATCATAGTACACTGTACACATACACATACACTGTGTACACAGTACACAATCATGTACACTGCCGTTCAAAAGTTTGGGATCAGTAAGATTTGTAATGTTTTTTAAAGAAGTCCCTTCTGCTCATCAAGGCTGCATTTATTTGATCAGAAATACAGTAAAAAAAGGGAAAAAAACAGTAATATTGTGAAATATTATTGCAATTTAAAATAATGTTTTTCTATTTTAATATACTTTAAAGTATAATTTATTCCTGTGATGCAAAGCAGAATTTTCATCAGCATCATTACTCCAGTCTTCAGTGTCACATGATCCTTCAGAAATCTTTCTAATATGCTGATTTATTGCAGTTTTGCTGCTTAATATTTTTTTGGAACCTGTGACACTTTTTTCAAGATTCTTTGATGAATAAAGTTAAAAAGAACAGCATTTATTTAAAATATTAGTCTTTTCTAACAATATACGTCTTTATTATCACTTTTTAAATCAATTTAACACATCCTTGCTGAATAAAAGCATTCATTTATTTCGAAAGAAAGAAAGAAAGAAAGAAAGAAAAGAAATACTGACCCCAAACTTTTGAATGGTAGTGTAAATTATTACAAAACATTTATATTTTGAATAATTGCTGTTCTTTTTAACTTTTTATTCATCAAAGAATCCTGAAAAAAAGTATCATAGGTTCCAAAAAAATATTAAGCAGCAAAACTGCAATAAATCAGCATATTAGAATGATTTCTGAGGGATCATGTGACACTGAAGACTGGAGTAATGATACTGAAAATTCAGCTTTGCATCACAGGAATAAATTATATTTTAAAGGGGTCATATGATGTTGCTAAAAAGAACATTATGTTGTGTATTTGGTGTAATGCAATGTGTTTATGCGGTTTAAGGTAAAAAAAAACACATAATTTTACACATACTGTACATTATTGTTGCTCCTCTATGCCCCGCCTTTCTGAAACGCATCGATTTTTACAAAGCTCATCGGTCTGAAAAGCGAAGTGTACGCTGATTGGCCAGCTATCCAGTGCATTGTGATTGGCCGAATACCTCAAGCGTGTGACGAAAATGTTACGCCCCTCACCATACTGTGATGCCGTGTCCCGGAGCGACGAGACAACACCAATAAATCCCATTACAAACGAGGCAGACAAAAACATTAAAATCCATTATAAACGAGGCATTTGTTGCATCCAGTGGGGACATAATTGCTGATTATAATGACTTATACTGTCGTTGCATCGCGCCGTGTAAACATGAAACCATGTCTGCATTTGTGATCGGAGAAATGACAAACAACAAGCGCTACTCTACACTGCTCAAAACTCGCGTTTGAATCGTCAGTGGCAAATTCTTTAAATATAAAAAACGTACTTTCAGGCTGTGAGTCAGAAGCGCCAGACTGTCCTTGCAAAGTTGTAACTGCCCCACTTTATAGAAACAGCCTTTGTGCACAGACGCATTGTAGGCTACTCAAATTACAAATCTTACTGATCTCAAATTTTTGAACGGCATTGTAAACATTAGTCTGCCTTACTCTGTTTAGTCAATATTAATGCTATAACACGTTTCACACATGTTTCACACATGTCTAGTCGACAAGTTATCCGTTATGCACACTGTGTCCAGCAAGCCAGAGGACAGTAATGAGCAACAGCCACTGAAATTATGGGAATTAAAGAAGTACATGCAGTCTCTGCATAACAGTGCAAAAATGACACTTAGCGCTCACTCTATTTTATTTGTTGACATTCTTAAAGCAGTATTCAAGGATCAGTACAAGTTCTCAATCGAAATCTCAATCGAAATCATTGGGCATAATGTTGATTACCACAAAAGTAAATTTCCACGTATCCCTTGTTAAAAGCAAAAATATTGGTTACAGTGAGGCAATTACAATGGAAGTAAAATATACTAATCTGTATATGGTTCTTTTTACACCTGGTTTTAAAATGCATTTTGGTCGATCCGATCACAGGTGGACACAACGGTAAAGACAGGTGTGAATGGGGTTTAAAACGTTTTGTGCTTGTCCACTTTCGGCCACTTCTAGAGTTAGTAGAAAATGCATTTGATCGGATTGCTCATAATGTGGAGGCTCATGTGGTCAAACGCGTTCAAACAGACACTAAAGACCGCCTACTCTCTGCCTACTGACTGAACATGTAATCAGGGATGTGTTGCTGGGAAGCGTGCTTGTCAGATAAGTATAAACTTTGCCAGGCTGAAGCAGAAAGTTTATTTTGAAAAACAGCAGTTATATACATCAATATTCCAGCCATTGGTCATTAATAAACGTAAGCGAGCATATGACAGTTGTGTGAGCTTATTTCATTCACTGGATTGAAATAGCTGAAAAGCCCATACATATACATGTACACAACTTTGTACAGCATTTGCGGTCACTCCACAAGCAGCAGAAATCTGACGTAATATTAGTCCGCATCAATATTTAACCCTCCCACTGGAGTTCTGATGAAAACAGCGGGATCCACCTATTGACGCTTCCCTCAAAGAAATAAGGACAGAAGTGGTCGAAAGTGGACAAAAGAGATGGAATAAAACACAAGGTGTGAACGGGAATGTCTTCCTCATCTACTTGTGATCCAATCGACCAAAAAGCATTTTAATACCAGGTGTAAACAGGGCCTATAATTACGTTTCAATGACAACATAATGCCATAAACCCTACAACAACTATTTAAAAAGTTATATTCCATAAAAATGAACAGCTTTACAACACAAATAATACAGAAGAATTAAGGTGTTTTATGACATTATAACCTTCACATTCCTGCTTTATAATCCTCCAAAAAGTGGCCCTGTTTAAATTAATCGTAGGGGTCTCACCGTAACCTAGATTTTTGCACTTTTTTCCATGTTTATTTTTTTTTATTTTATTTTTTTTAGTAATCATCATTATGCTATGTTGCTGTTTGGGCTTAACTTGAAACCAGATAATCAAGGCTGGTGTGTGTGTGTGTGTGTGTGTGTGTGTGTGTGTTTGTTTGAGAACAGAACTGTGGAAACCTAGCACAATAACATAAACAACATGACAGAAAACAAAAGTCTGACTATTTAAACGACAAGGTTGAATTCAAGAGAGGAGCAAGAGGTCTGAGTTTGATCAATTCCAAGTTATTTTCCATGACAAGTAAGTTCCCAGTGAGAGAGAATATGTTGTGACGTTTTTCACTAAAGCAACTCCCTTCAAATTTATGAAATTTAGAGTATATTATGTGTAAACCAGCTGAGATTGTATTTACACTGCAAGCAGTTAACACAGAACAGTCCATTTTAAAAGACTACATATGCTTGACAGCTGGGGTACAGACCTTAGTCATTCTGGAAATAATAAATAGACAGCGCTGAACTCCACTAGGGATCCCCCACCCCACCCCCACCCCCACCAGTATAGATAAGGGTGCACCACATTAGTTGGTTGAGTTCATGTTTGCTCTGAGAGTAAGCACTTTGTCGTTCCCACTGGGACCAATATGACCTGGCTATACTCTTTTTTTTCTTTACATTTGAAAATATCATTTTCCGGCTGTAGAGGTGTCCTCTGCCTCCTCATTGCCATCTCATTGACAGGCCCAGAGCTTCTGCTCGCTCCACTATCATCGTTACCTATGGGAGAAACCCATATACCCAAATTAAACCAAAAGAGTCTCCTTGCCTTCTGCAAAGGTTGACTTGCCAGAAAAAAAATAGTCTTGTTTTAGCAAAGGGAAAGAGCCAACCCCCTCTTTCCCTGTTTCGTGGGGAGCAGGGGTGGCCTCATTCAGCAGAGCTAATCCCTGCCTGGTAATGTGGAAAAGAGGGCCAGACGAAGTGGCACATGTCTGGGGCACAGACAGCCTCTACCCAGCCAGTCCTCTCTGATGGTCAGAGCCAAAAGATGAGTCATCCTCAGGGAGTGTGAGGACACAAGGTCTGGAGGCAATGAAGACCTGACAGACATACTGAGTCTCCATTGGCAATCTGCTCACTATTGACATTACTGACGTGTATAGAATGCTTTGATGTTCTTTAGATTCTTGTCAAAAACCTTTGAATACCACAACAGGAGCTTTTCACTTAGTGAACTATTGCGGGCTAAAGCCATTGTGCTGTGGGCCGTTATTGTTGTGTAGATATTTGCATGTAGGTCTGAACATGACATGTGGGTGAATAATATATAAGAGAGTCCACAATGAAGAAAAGGAAAATTGTTTAAAATCTACACTCAGATTTGTCAAAAAGTACAAGAGTTGTATAACAGCTTGTCACTGGGGACAAAAAAAGGTGCATATTAGTACCTTTGAGAAGTAATATGTACCCTTAAGGTGCTACCATGATATACGCATACATACACAAACATTTCACAAATATCATGAATTATTAATTCATAGATGTCATTTTGTTTTGAGTCACACCACATGACTTGACATTTTACAACCTTGCCTTGTCAATAAGAGACATATTGACCTTGACGCACAGTCACAAGGGTCTGCAGGAGTCCTTGCTGTTTTATGTTTCTGCATGTTGGTTGCACCGCATGACTTTGATTCGTTGGACAAAGTTTTTAAAAGTAAGTATTTTTGTTAAAGTATTATTTTATTTTTTTCTAATAAATAATAGTAAAAGATTATGCCAAACTTTTTTTTTCATTGTTGTAGTATTTTTAAGTGTTTTTGAATAAATTACAATAGATCAAAAATGAGCATCCCATTGATTGATGAGATCATGGGTCTTTGACATAAGCATGCCAGATGTTTAAATGTCACTGTGAGTGCAGCTGAACATTAATATCAGTGTCTGATCAGTTTTGGACTACTGAGCAATAATCATTTGGAGCTTGTACAACCAACCTGGAGCTTGGTTTACAACTAAAGCATCCAGCCAAGTCGAACGCTGTCCGATCTGGACTCTTGGTGCAATTAAACCCTCAGTTGAGCCCATCTGTTGGTGGTGGCTAACACTAAGATTTGTTTTAGCACAAAAACTTGGCCTACTGAGTGTCACAATGGGTCCTTGTGTTGTATCTCGCATCACTTGCTGGAACCATCCATCTATTGTAGACAGATTAGCAAGCCTGGCAAATCTCTCCATATTCTTGACGTTTAAAATGACCCTGGTGAAGAGTCATACAATTAAATTAAGAGTGAAAGACAGAACTCACTCTTTAGTGAATCTGTGAAAGGGCAGCTCATAGATTAGAGAACGTGAAAAGGTGGTGTATAAAAAAAAGTAATCTGTCAGATTAGTCATCTCCTTATGGCAAACAACAGGGCTATGCCTAAGGCCTTTCTTTATGATTTGTATTGCAGTGAGAAGAAAACAATGGGGATAGAAGAATGACAAACAAGATGGACATCAGTCTTGTTGTGTGAGCCCTAGAGAATGCTGTGATTTTCTCCTCTATCTCAGGGGGTTGTGAGGCAGTTAATCCTTCTATCAATATGTTCCTCCAGTTGCTCAATTGTCCCTCCTGCATCTTCGACAGGGGCATCCAGTTCTGCTCCTGGAGGGCAACCTTCCTGCAGAGTTTAGCTCTGACCCTAACTAAACATACCTGAACCAGTTAACTAAGGTCTTCAAGATTAACCAAAACTTCCAGGACTGGGACTGAACATTCATCATCTTCTTTCTTCCTCCACACTTCATTCTCATCTTCTTCATCAGTGAACTTGTCGAAAAGAACCAAGCAAAATGTATTGGTGTAAAAGCGTGTATGTTAACCCATCCCTTCAACCTCTTCCTTACACTAATGTCGCTATTAAAATGAAGACCTCCTGCCAACCAACCATCTCACCGTCTTATTTTTTTAATCCCCAGGTTGTATTGGGGAACATTAAGGCTGTGGTGTTTTAGGAGATAGCCCCTGGCCTCTAACTTGTCCCAGATGGAAAGGTATCTGAGACCCTGTTTTGGAGCTAAACTTTGCAGGAAGGTGGTCCTCCAGAAGTGGGATTAGACACCCCTGATCTTTTATCTTCCTCTATACCTCATTATCCTCTTCTTCAGCACTGTCCTTGTCTGAAAGAAAGACTTTACAGTGGAGACCTCCTTCCATCCACCCCACTTTAGCAGCCTCTGTTTGTTCCTCTCCAGGTTTAATGCAGAGGGGGAACATTAAGGCTCTGGGATTTTAGAACACACCCTATTGGCCTCTAACCTGTCCTGGCTGGAAGGTTGTCTGAGACCCTGTTTCTGTTGTTGGATTAGGAGAGATGGGCTTATGGTTTGTATCCCTCAGTGTGCGATCACAGTCGACATGTCCTTTTTTAGAATTAATTTCTAGCTCTACACACGTACACAGAGACTCCTGCCACTGTTATTACCCAGCTATCCTCTGTTATTTGAAATGTATCAAGACAAAGTTTATATAAACCTGAAGTCCCCTGCTGGGGGTGCGGGATGAACCCCCTCCTCCCTCTGAAGAGCCCCTGTGGATTATTATTCAGACTGATGGGCTCGGAGCTGATATGTGGGCCAGTGCTGTCACAAGCTCTCAGAGCAGAACCTTAGATTTATGCCCTGGGCTTAGCGTTCTGTCAGTGTTCCCCAATGCTCCCCCAACACTCATGCCTGTCCAATCACACAATTAGTCTGTGACTATGGTGGACACGGTCCATGCTGTGTATCTGCCTGGAGGGCTTCCATGGTTTACATATATACACATTAATGCGACCCTGTGTTTTTCTGCTCCTGAACTTGGTGCTGCAATTGCAATCTATGAGAAAGACTCAAGTAATTTTCGCTACATAAAGCTGTAGATGTATTTTTTGTTACCAACCCCTCAGCGAATACCCTAAAGGTATTTCACACCATGAAAATATTTTCTTTTATAATGCCTCACGGAGAGAAAAAAACGTAGGCCTTACAGTTTTGTACTTAATACCTGTGGCTTCAAAGGGATTTGCAAATCTAGATTACATGTTTAAGAAAAGCATTGAAGTAGAAAGTACCTATAGATATACACACGTGGTCAGAATTGTTGGTACTCTTGGTAAATATGAACAAAGAAGGCTATGAAAATAAATCTGCATTGTTAATCCTTTTGATCTTTTATTTAAAAAATCACAAAAATATAACCTTTCATTGGAGAATAAGAATTTAAAATGGGGGGAAATATCCTTATAAAATAAATGTTTTTTCTCTAATACACATTGGACACAATTAACGGTACCCTTTTATTCAATACTTTTTGAAACCTCCATTTGCCAAAAGGCCTATAGGAGGCCAAATAGGAGTTTTCTCCTATAATGCCTGATGAGGTTAGAAAACACCTGACAAGAGATCAGAGATCATTCCTTCAACCAGAATCACTCCAGAGCCTTCAGATTCCCAGCTTCATTATGGTGCTTCTCCTCTTCAGTTCACCCCACTCATTTTCTATAAGGTGCAGGTCAGGGAACTGGAATGGCCATAGCAGAAGCTTGGTTTTGTGCCTAGTGACCCATTTTTGTGTTGTTTTTTTAAGATTTGTTTTTAGATTATTGTCCGGATGGATGATCCAATCATGGCCCATTATAAGATTTCTAACAGAGTCAGTCACTTTTTGATTTTTTATCTGTTGGTATTTGATAGAATCAATGATGCCATGTGGCTAAACAAGATGTCCAGGACCTCCAGCAGAAATATAGGCCCACAACATTTCATTGTACACATGGGGTACATTTTATCCTGTGTTCACCAAGCCCATCTTGAGGGTTTGCTACTAAAAAGCTAATTTTTTAGTTACATCTGACCATAGAAGCCAGTCCCGTTTGAAGTTCCAGTCGTGTCTGACAACTGAATATGCTGGAGATTGTTTTTTGGTGAAAGCATTTTCTTTTCTTGATTTTTTTCTTGAAGCCCTCCCAAACAACATGTGGTGATGTAGGTGCTGTTTGATAATTTTTTAAAGGTTTTCTGACCCCTAAACTCAACCTTTTTCTTGCAATTCTCCAGCTGTGATCCTTGAAGAGTCTTTGGCCACTTAGACTCTCCCTCTCACCGTGCATTAGGACGATATAGACACATAATAATAATAATAATAATAATAATAATAATAATTCATTACATTTATATAGCGCTTTTCTAGGCACTCAAAGTGCTTTTAACTGGAGAGCAATAAATAAAGTCATTTCATTCAACTTGACAAATGCTTTTAATATAATTTGGATATACATCTTGGGATTTTTAATGACCACAGAGAGTCAGGACCTCGGTTTAACATGTCATCCGAAGGACGGTGCTTGTTGACAGTGTAGTGTCCCCGTCACTACACTGGGGCGTTAGGACCCTCACAGACCACAGGGTGAGCACCCCCTGCTGGCCTCATTAACACCTCTTCCAGCAGCAACCTAGTTTTCCCAGGAGGTCTCCCATCCAGGTCCCATGGGAGGTCCCATTCTCCCATCACTGACCAGGCTCAGCCCTGCTTAGCTTCAGTGGGCAACCAGTCTTGGGCTACAGGATGATATGGCTGCCGGTCCTCTTCCAGGCAGATTCATAACATTTGCTGTTGATTGGAACTTCGTTTGGTTTTTCCTTTGGTTTTTCTCATTGTGATGGGTGATTAATTTGGAATCTGGCCTTTGTTTTCCCTCCTATTTATATTTATGTGAAACAGGAAGCCATGGCTGGATAATTTCATGTTCATAATCATCCTGGTGTGCTCAAAATTGTAAATATGAATGGGAATATACTTCACAGATATTTTACTCA
>NW_015650012.1:1091401-1119113 GCF_001515625.1 Sinocyclocheilus rhinocerous | reverse complement strand
TGTTAGGAGGCCATGATGATCAGAGGCCAATGGGCAAATTTGGCCAGGATGCCGAGGTCACACCTCTACTCTTTTCAAAAGACATCCTAGGATTTTTAATGACCACAGAGAGTCAGGACCTCAGTTTAACGATTTTACTCATAAGAATTTCTAGGGGTACCAATAATTGTGTCCAACGTGTATTTGAGAAAAAAACATTTAGGCCTATTTCATAAATTATATTTCCCCCCATTTTAAATTATTATTCTCCAATGAAAGGTTAGATTTTTGTGATTTTTAAAAATAAAAGATCAAAAGGATTAACAATGCAGATTTATTTTCACAGTCGCCTTTGATCATATTTACCAAGGGTACCAACAATTCTGACCACATGTGTAGATTGAGTCATGGGTGTAGAATACACATGGACGTGTCCCCTGCACTTTTTTCGGGCAAGTGTGTTCACATAGAGGTTTTCAAGGGCCGGTGTGAATAAATCGACATTTAAAATCAAAGAGACAGCATAGTCTGTGCGTGACCTGATGTTTTATACGTATCCAGAATGAGCTGGGCGCTTTCGCGCAGAAAGTCCAAGACGGACTCATAGAAGTAATAACTTACAGTATGACATGCCAGGAAATCCCCAATATGGACAAAAGCATCCAGCTATCGCTGGCTGCTTCCGAAAACTGGAAAATGCTGCCTTTGAAGGACACATTTCAAGGTAGGAAGGCATCAAGGCACGTTCGAATCCAAAATTAACTTCACTTCATGCTGCCTAAGACACCTTCAACTGGTCGAAGGCAGTAAAGGCAGCATAAATGTATCCTTCGCTGCTTTTGATATCCTACAATCCTGTGCCTTCCATTCTGTGATGGTTGAGCTAAAAAAATAAAGATGGCATCCGAAAGTTGCGTTTGGAGGTCAGTTTGTGTGCAAATGTATGTTTCTAACTAACTTTTTGCACTTTCAATGTTATTTCTAGAGATAAATCAGTATTATAGTAATTAAACATTTGTTTAGTTATCACCAAAGCTTGTTATATTTTGTTGTAGATCATTAAACCGTTATGCTGCCTCAGAAGCATGTTTGAAATCAGTTGCGTGAGGTGCCTTCATGCGCAAACGCTGCCTGCAAAGTCATTGCCTAAAAAGGCAGCAAGGCAGCAAGTCAGCTGACTAGGTTTTCGGATTCAGCTGCCGTTTACTGAATAAAAAGACATTAAACACACGATTGCCACAATATATGGTTTATTTGTGTTTTTCAAGTTATCTCCAGGTAATAAATAAAGTATGTGAATAATGCAGTCCTAACTGACATTGCATTTATTACAGTATATAAACTATTCTGCCTTATTCTGTGATAAAAATGGGAAAAAAAATGGGTTTGTAGTAAATAAACAAATCATAAAATTGTCATGAGGAAATTCTAAGAAAAAATATTATAGAATACAAATTATTGGTTATTGTCCAGCAGTGTATTGATTGATTTCTTAGCCAATTAAAAGTAAGAAAGAAAAGGTATTATTACATTTGACATTTCTGTCCCCCTCATTTCTGAAATGATGGCTACGCCCCTGGTTTGAGTTATTGTATTTCTGCATCCCCAGGTAACATCTTGATTCTGAGTAGTCTGCATAGGGTCCTGCATCTTATATCACCTCACTTCATACTCAAGTAGAAGCACTTGACATGGCAGTATCTCTAACACTACACTATTACCTTGACAAAAGAGGGTAATTTAGTAATCATGGTACTTTATAAGTCTTATGCCCAATACATGCCTCAAAACACAATGATTAATAACCATACTGTATATACTGCTTAAAATCTGTTATTATCTTTCGGGTGGTCAATAACCTTAAAAGTGGTTTGTGGATGTTTTGGTGATATCATCGCACATGTTCACAACTGGGAATTGGTGAATAATGGTCTGAAGCTGCTGACAGTACTGATAAAGATTTACCATTGGACTGGTAGATGACCTTTGCTTTACCTTTGCTATTCATCATTGCAGTTGCACATAGGTAATGATTTTGTGTGGTTATAGGTTAAAAATAATGTTATAGATGATTTGTCAAAGAAGCTCTGCTCAATTATATTGTATCATATATTAAACTTGCACCCTTCATGTCCCCATGAACTCTGCCCTTGTTATGTGACCCCAGCCCTTTTGTTCCATGCCTTGTTGAGCAATCAGAAACCAGATGTAATTTAAAGTGAAATTTGTGAAGTTTGACACTAATGCAATATTATTTGAGATTTTATATAGATTTACATTTATATATATATATAGGCCTATTTTATTTTGCCGAAAAATCATCTACATGAAAATCTGTTCTCTTGCATACAGTATTTTCTTATGTAGAACACTTTGAGATTGGACAAAGCTAGAGTGAAGAAAGCTAGGTTTATTGCAGCTACAACAATTCACTGTGGGTGTTGTTTTCATTTGTTCTAGAACTCCAATAACTGCTTGGAGGGAAAATCTGACTAATTGTGAGTGAACTGTCAAACAATTCTTCTTCTGAAGGTCGAGAACATTTAGGTCACGCGTAGGACATTTTGTCTGGTGTCTGATCCTAATCACTGGTTTGGAGTCACGAATAGGACATTTGTCTCATGTCTGATGTATGATCTGCTGGTTTGGATATGCTGCTTGAGTATGTGGTGACTGAGTGTTTTCCAAATCTGTTCTTTCCACCTGTTATACTGATGACGCTATGATGCTGGCATTGTCCATGTCTATACTTTGTTCCCTTGGGTTCAGGGAACATGCATTACTTGTGTGTGGGCTACTCTGTCCATGTGGTGTGCTTTTGTTGAGTGTGTACACCCACATCACTCTGTCTCATGAGCTTCTGAAGTCACATGTTATGGGTTTGTTGATGAGAGAGGATGGGAACTCAGAGACAAGAGGTTGTGCTACACCTTTTATGCTAGTTCCATCTTCACCATGTACCATAATACAGAGCTGCAGGCCGGCATCAGACTCTGACTTTGGCTGATTGTGTTTGATTAATGTGTGTCCTCAGTCTACATATTTATTTGCCTCCGTCTTGAACCTTGACCCCCTAAAACCAATTGGTTTCTACTTTAATAAGGTGTTTTTTTTTTCTTTTTTTAAGTAGGACACATTCCTTTTTATTTGTTGACCCTGGGTTCGGTTTGGAGTTACAATGATGCCAAGAATTGAGGATTGAACAACATTCTTATCAAACTTTATATGATTTTAGATCATTTTCCTTCTGAGTTTAGTTTTTTTTTTATTTTTTTATTCCCAGACAAACAAAAGACTTTTCTTGGATAAATCACCATACTCCTGAATATATTAAGGTTAGAGTTAGGGTTAGGGTTGTGTTTTGTGTCTGGTTCACATGCTAAAGTTGCTAGTAATGCCGAGTTCACACTGCACGATTCCGATTTTGGGCATTTGTCGGCGATTTCGCAAAACCTGTCGGCGAGTGAAAAATCGGGCTAAAATCGTGCAGTGTGAACTCGGCATTAGCTGATGTCCCAACCAGGCTTCTCCCTTAACCTATTCATCAAGTATTTCACCATCCTAGTCATTAATCTTAACTAGACTTAATTGGTGAACACCCCAGCTATGCTAGCCTATTATTGCTAATGGTTCTAATTATCATAAGTCTGGAAAGTCTAAAGCCTTTGTGCTGGTAAATGCTGGTCTTTTCATCAGATAAGCATTATGTATTTCAAGGAAATTTAATTGGAGGTAAAATACTACTATAAAATAGTACAATACTACTACGTCATACACATCCTTGTTGTTTCAAGATGCACATAAATAAAGTGCTGCTTCAGCCTTATTGTAATGATTTCCTTGCAGTATGACACATACACAAACTTACACATCAGTACAAGATCATCTGATACAGAGGAGGAGCAGTAGCTCAAGACACCCATCCTAATCAAGTGTGATGCTGTACGCGTGATCCTGATTGCATCATTGCATGGTAACATTTGTGAATGGACATTTTCTGTCTAATAAACAAACACGACATTTGGTGACCTTTACAGCAGAATACTGACGATGCATTTTGAACAGGCTCACCGGCTTAAATAAAAATAATCTTCAGCTGATCATTTAATGAATAATCATTAAATGACACACTCTCACTGCACACTTAATGGAACAGTTCCCTCCAAAATAAAGATCCTTTAAGTGCTATGCTGTTGTGGTGTGGATGTGTTGATTTGTGATTTGATGTGTTCGTTTTTTTTCTGCTAGTCTTAGTTGCATGGTTTAATCTGGAGCCTATACTCCTTTGTACTAGGGAGGTCTTCGAGTTCCTGCTGCAATCTTTCACTCTCATGACATTTGGGAGTGTGATTGTTCTTATGAAAAGTAACCTTGGTTACCAGCATTCCCCATCAGTGTTTAATAATTCACTCTGGCAGCAAACATGTGATTATGTTGAGTTCGCATGTGTGCGTGTGACTTCGTGCCGACTGACATGTGATTATGTTGAGTTTGCGCAAGTGTTTCACTTTGTTGCCTTTTGCATTGGGAATGGGGACTGGCAGCAATCAGGGCTATGTATTTTTGATTGATGGTGTAATCACATGGCACAAAAGACTTCATTACCATTGGACACACAATTGCTAACAAGCAATCATGAATACACACAGGTTAGTGACTCTGGCTTGAGTCTCAGAGGCGGTTTCACATGGGACGGCAGTTATCACAAAGTCACCAGAAATTAGGGAGGTGCTTTATCAGAGAGTCACTGCTATATGAAGGTTATATGGGTCAGCTTTAGTGTATGCGGTTCGCTTCAAAGCGGTGCAAACGAACTGTGAGCCAAACATGTAGTTTTTCTATTTCTGGCCTTCATTTTTTCCCATACGGGAGGGGGAAAATACATCGAAATTCATAATTAGATATTCAAAGTTTTCCTTTTTGCTCTGTATAACAGCGGTAAATGGGTCAGCTACTGCCAATTGCATGAACTTCAAATGAAATATCAGTGTGTCCCAAGACTATTGCTTTTGATTGTTATTTTCCCTACTGATTTTCCTCCAGTGCAGTTTGAAAACAATAAATATATAAATAAACAACCATTTGAATTTTCCCTTCTGTTCTCTTTTTGTTGTCGTATTAGGTAATTTCTAAGAATAGATGCCTGGAGAGGCAGCGAGGATCGGTTAGAAACCCGAGGCAGATATAGGTTGATGCATGTTCTCATTAGGTTGATGGCTGCACTTTATTTGGAGTGTCACTGTAATCATTATTAATTATAATAATCTGACTTATGAGTCATCATATTATTAGCATCCCAGAGCTTCGCTTATTGTTATCGCAACCCTGAAAAATAATTAATGTGTTCCTATTTCTATAGCCTAGGGCTCAGAGCTTTGGGGGAGCAGGGATTTTATGTGTGTGTGTGTGTTTAGGCGGCTCAGACGGGAATCTAGACTGCAAGGGGTAGGAGAGGCAGTGCGGATGGCACAAAATCAGATGCACACAACCTTTCCTTTCATGCGTTCCAGCCAAGCCAACAAAGAGAGAATGAGACTACGTGATGAGAATTACACAGAGCCGACGTTGAGAACTCATGGAATATACATACACGCACACACACTCAAGTTCAAACTACACACTGCACACACAGCTGCGCGCACTCCCACTCACACCCAGCCACTTGTATATGCACACACACTCTATACACAGCCCCTCTAAAACCCCTCACACGCACTCTCTGCCCGTCAGCAGTAGTGCAGGCACTATGGACGTGATAATTGTAATAAAGGCTGCCAGTAATGGGTTGTGTGGCGCGCGGCTGCACTGGCCAGGCACTCTCCCTCTTTTGTTATGCTAATGCAGAGTGATTAGAGGCCTTCTGCAGAGCTGCGCTGCCTAATCTGACTGCTCCCCTGAGGAGGAGGAGGGGGGTTCGACACACACTGGGGATATTACACACAGGCCACGGGATCAGCAGCCTCCAACATCATCTTACCTTCCATTTATATTTCTTTATAATGAACAATCACAGCAATACATGTGAAAACAGGCAGGTTTTGTAATCATGTGTTGTGATATTTAGCGCATAGGGCATGTCGGCATGTATGGGAGGAAAAAGCTTGTTTGATTTCATACAGTTTTACAAGTTTTGAGTTGTATATGTAAATGCATAAACAGTTTTCAAAGTCATGATGATTTTGGGGAACCACAGTGTATTATTTAGGGCTGTCACAATTAATGTCATATTTTTAATAGTTAATTTTAATAGTAAATTTTACCTCTAAAGATATTTTTTAAACTGTGTGTTCAGTTCCTATTTTTAAAGATGCTATTAGTGATTTCACATAATCCTGCAAATTGATTTATGCTTATAAATGAAAAAGTGAGTGTTTCTGATTAGCAAAGTAAGACTTTTTTTTTTATCTATTGTATATGAAATGCATTCAACTACTAATAATACTAATACCTTTTTTTGGTGTTGAAAGAAGTATCTTATGCTCACCAAGGCTGGTGAAAAAATACAGTAAAAACAGAACTATTGTAAAATATTGTTACAATTTGAAATATCAGTTTTCTATTTTAACACATTTTTTTTTTAAATGCAAAGCTGAACTTTCATCACCCATTGCCTTCAGAAATCATTCTAATATGCTGATTTGTGGATAATGCTGATAATATGCTTATTTTCAACATTTTAAAAAAGTTGTGCTGCTTAGTATATTTGTGGAAACCATGGCATACATACGTAAATTTATTCATTCATGCATTCATTAATTAATTAATTAATTCATTCATTCATTCATCCATTCGTTCATTCATTCATTCATTCATCCGTTCGTTCATTCATTCATTCATTCAATATAATTATTTCTATGGAAAGTTCAAAAGAACAGCATTTATTTGTAACACTGTATTTACTGCCAATTTTGGTCAAGTTAATAATTCTTGCTGAATAGAAGTAATTTTAAAACTAACTTTTACATAGCCGAATGACCCAAACTTTTATGTAGGTGTATAATTTCAGCTTTTTTTTTTTTTTTTACTTGCAATAATGAATTAATTAACAAATAGGTGATACAGATATTTTTGGGGGATATTTCATTCAAAGTACACTTGACTCAGAAATCTGAAGGGACACATACATATTAAATATGAACATCTGTGCTGCTGCTCTCAAAAAGGTTCTGACAGTTTTTGCCTTTATAAAGAGGACAGAAGAGAATGAAACTGTTATAATGTCAAATTTGGTGTATGCTTTAAATAAATATTCACTTAGTTTACACACATTTATTAGATCTCATAAGTAACACAGTAGAATGGTCCTAGTTTATTAGCTGCATGGCCTCAGCATAACTCACCCTCACAGGCTAGTGAAGTTTGTGTCCTGACAGTGCAGATGACTACATTTTCCATCAGCCGGTCTGAAGTCTCTTCTTAGCGGCATCAGAACTCTCCCCGTCACACGCTGGATGGCTGTGAGGATTTAAATCTTAGGGCTGTGGGGCTATAGATCAGGCCAAACTAAACACGCAGCGTTATTGTTGGAGCAGCTGGCTTAGAGAGGCCGGCTCACCCTGCCTGGACTCCCTGTGTCTTGCCAAGAGCAACCAGCTTCAAGCTGCGCTCTGCCCTGCCTTTGAGGTCAGCACAGGAAGAGCATACGAGTGGGTGTGTGTACGTTTGGGTAATATCACTGACTTTTATACATTGTTTATGCAGTAGGTGTGTAGGCTATTGATGTGCTAATGTTCTCGTACTGGACTTTTGCTTTAGGAACTTGATGTTTTGTTGTGTTTCTGTTGGCTGTAGATGCAGGTGTTGGATGTGATCCAAAGGTCATTCAGACTGATTAGAGTAACACCTAGTGCTTCCACTACCTTCAGGGAATGATTTTGATTAGCATTGACCTTTGACCCTAAATCCGACCCAAACCTCGGACAGCTGTCAGCATCATTTAGGTGTTTTAGTACAGTTCCTGAAATGCGAGGTTGCACTTTGTCCATCTGTGTGGCCTGCAGATCCGAGTGCTTTGATAGATTGTGACCATTCGAATTTTGTTCGCTCCATCTCCATCTCTTACTCTCTCAATATAAAAGCTTCATTTTCATCAGTCTACATGCCTTTTCATATAACCCTTCCAAAGCTCTGAAAGAGGGGAGAGAGGTGCAAAAGGAGGGGGAGAGAAGGGGACTTTACCAAAAAAAAAAAAAGCACAATTTTGCCAGACGGTCCCTTTGGCAAACATGCATTAAGCTGATTTCAATAGACCAGATGCTCCCTTCCTCTCAAAGTAATTTGGATGCATAGAGCTTCCCTGGCCTTGCTGGAGACTAGACTCTCTGCTTTTGATTTGTAAGTGGCTCAAATTGAGGCTCGCATTAAAATGTGTGCACATGTAGTGGCCTTGTATTGCAGCCTGTGAGTTTTGTACTGCAGGCTCCTTATTTTTCCCCAGACAAAACCCCATGGAGCTTTTTCACAGAGCCAAATGCAATAAAGTGGAGTAGCACTGGATTTTATTTTATGCTTATCAGGCATTGGATTTTTTTTTTTTTAGGAATATTATTTGTAAAATATGTTTTCTTTGGGTATGGCTGCTTGCTTTTGTTTTTGAACCAGATGTCATCTGTAATTCACTTTATTTCAAAGTTAATTGAAATAAAGCTTGATTGATGAGGTGATAAACTAAATGTTTATCGAGAACTGGCTCTAGTGTCTCAAAGTATCTCCATTAGGTAATATAAATCCACAAATACATGGATTTCATGTCTCGAGCTTTTTGAATATCCACAATTCCTCAGCCATCAGACGTAAATGCATGGGGTGTTTGGGTGTGATTGAAGATGTAAGCATAAATTCATCCATGTGCCCTCTGATTGTGAACAGCAATGAGCTTTCAATACCAACAAACAATTACAGAGATGCAGTGTGTCATTTCTGCAACACAACTGCAATGATAATAGGCGTGTTCGACATGCGGTGCTGCACAGACCGATCGATGAAAGTTGCCACTTGCAGTCAGGGGCGGAATTGAAAGCGGAGATGTCAAGTCGGACACTTTCTGCTCCCGGTAGTGACGCTCTCGCGGTGTTTGCATATTCTATCACAGATGAAGTTAAATTAAATGCAATATTTGTCAAATACACAGACGTTTCAGAAACGCTTTCATGAAACAACAGAAACACTTTTCATATACTGCTTAATACAGCGCCATCTGTTCAACAATAAAGTTCAACATAAACATATACTATTAAAATACTATTTAAAGTGGGTCTATATACACTTTTATCAGAGTTTTTTGATAAACGCAACTCAATTTAATATTGCGACTACAGTAAAATAGCTTTTACTGTTATAAAAACACAGATTTGTGAGCATTACTGGAACTGAAGGTGTCAGAATAACCCGAAACACGTGTCATCGTTGTCATGTGGTGAATTCGGCCAATCGTGAAACAGCTGTGTAGTCATGGAGAAGCTGTGCCGGCTGAGACAGCCGACTGCTCTTGAAACGCTCTGGCGGTACTTTGATGCTATATTTTACAGTGACGTGGCATCTGCGCTGTCTCAAGTCGGACATTTCTCACCGGCATGCACTGCTTCAAGTCAGCTGCCGATCGGTCGAACTTATGACTGTTTCCAAGCAGGTTTTCAAAACCCTTCTCTGCTATTGGTCAGACAAATAGTTAGCCCCGCCCCAAACTCACATCATTGGTTAAAGTTGAGCCAATGTTGCTATGCCGGGCCGTTCAAACAAACAGCGATTTCAGGGAAATCAGCCTCCAAATAGCTTTCTGTATTGCCACAATACTGGAATTACTTTGATGCAATACCTTGAAAAATATTGATGTTCTGTACCATTTTTAATGCCAATAAAATTGTCACAACATTAAAGGCATACAATTTGCACAGATTTGAAACATTTGATCATAATAAATGTATTTTCTCATCAACTGAAACTCTTTTGTCTGGGATTCCTCAGGCCTGATAGCTTTGAGGGGGAGTAATAATATAATAATAATAATATTTCAAAGGGATACATATAGTACTATTCTAATACAACTGCACTATAAAAAATCATTATGTGTATAAACAATTTTACACTGAAGTTGTAAAATTACAATAAAACTAAATCAACATTGTCTCTACACATTATGCTGGAATAAATGTGGCAGTTTAACATAAAAAAAAAATGACACTTCTTGTTTAAGGTGTATTTTTATAAATGGCACATTCTTTGCTGCTGTTTTAGCATTTAAGCTTGTGTTGCAAAAAAACGTGCATTCACACTATCGGGGTTGATAAAGTCATCACTAAACTTGATAATCACCAGTGACACTCATATTTATGTATATAATATTTTTCTTTTCTCTGCTGTTGATGTGCTGTGCTTAGGTAAAGGGCTGCAAACTGGCATCCAGACGTGATGCCTGATGAGAATTCAATGCACTGAGAAATGCAGAATCACAGGGATCACATCCAAATCGAAAACCCATTTGTTCCATTGGGACAGGGATTGCTACTGATCGGCTGGAGATTTCCCACAGGAATATGGCATTTCCTGTCTGTATGTATTTAAGCCAAGTCACGGTACACATATACTTTATATCCCCATATCTAATTCTGTTTATCTTCATTGATTCGACTGCTCTTTCAACCGATGTGGAGTAGAACAGGTCTGAATACTGAATTATTAATAAATCCAGGTCTTTGGCAGCCAAATGTTGTGTTTATGTCTTCGTGGACTGATTTTCATGCGCATAATTATTACATTTTCCATGATTATATAAGCTTTGGTTTTCTGGTTCACTAGAGGTAGCTCATTTGCAATGTAGTGGCCCCAAAAAGTATCTGGACACACACACACACACACACACACAAAAAAAAAAGTTTAAATGTCTTTGCATTTGTCTAAAAATATCAAACCAACTGTCATATATTTAAAAAAAGAAATAACTTTTTTTTCTTCTTAAAATAATATTTATTAGATGTCCAATCAAATTCACCTCTTTTTTTGTATCATAAGTGTCCAATAGTTTTCAAATACTTTTTGAGTTTACCTCAGTTCAGCATTTCTCAGGTACAGGTACACAGAATTGCCACTGAAACCACAATCAAAACAAAGCCTGAGGTAAATGTGTGCGCTTAAATAGCACACATTTTAAGACTCATTCACGCTCTGTTAAACTCTAAAAGGCAGGTGTGTGAAATGTGCCATGCCCCCCTGCTCGGGTAATTATGAAGGGGTAGAAGACAACAGGTTGAGAGACGAAGTCAGGCTCATGCGAGAAGATAAATGCAATGCACTCACTCTGAGAGACAGAAGAAAACATCAGCTGACAGCGGCATATGTCAAATGATCAAATTACCGCCTTTCACACAGAGCGGTCACACACAGACTAGACAGGAAAAAAGAGCACTAGAGAGGTCAATGAAGATGATGGCATGACGTGTTTTTACTTTGCATATGTGTGCAGCAGTTGTTTCTGCCCTTTATAGTCCTGACATTCACGTCAGAATCCTGTGGAATCAACGATAATTCCCAATTTAGTATTCACTAATGTCCTTAGACAGTGAAGCACAGTTTACTGAACGTATTTCAGGCTACACCTTATAACTCTTCAAGATTTTTTCTTTTGAATCAAGCCTACATGGATTCTGTGTCCGCAATGTGCTCCATATTTGGCAGAACAGTCCATTATCAATAAAGTTCTACACATTTCCCTTGTGCATTTGTTTATTATAGAGTTAGTTCAGCCAAAAAAAATCAAATTCTGTCATCATTTACTCACCCTCAGGTCGTTCCAAACCTTTATATCTTCATACTGAAGGGAAACTGCCTGATTGCTCTTTTCCATGCAGTTCCATTGATTGGACACTGTAGCTTTCAAGCTTTAAAAAGGACACAAAGGCATCATAAAAGCATTATTAAAGAAGTCCATAGCACTGTGTTCCAAGTCTTCTGAAGTCATACGATAGCTATAAGGCTGAGAAACAGATGGAAATTTATATAATAATTTAACAATAATCTTCCTCCCTAATGAACTATTAATAGCTGTGACTGGATCATTAAGTCAGTGATTCATGAACAAATCATCAAATCAAGCAATTCATTGATAAGATCAGACTCAAAAGAACAATTCATTCACAAATCTGACATCACTTTCTCACAAAGAACAAATGTTTTTGTGAATAATGACTTAAATTAAAACTGCATTTCACGCTAAGCTTTTTTTTTTTTTTTTTTCTGTTTCAGTTTTTCTGCTTCAGGACTCCATGTTTAATCCAAGGTGTTAATTACTGTTTTGTTTTGTTTTTTTATGAAATATACTAACAATTTCTGAGTGAAAATGGTTTCTACACAAATTTTTTCAGTGTAGTATTATTCATGTGTTATTATATTATTTTACTAGTTTTTGTTTTTTAATATTTCTATTTACCTTTAATTCATTTTTATTTATAAGTTTTAGTAATTTTGAATACTTAAACTTATTTCAGTTAGTTTCCAAGACATAATTTCTCATTTTCGATGAAGCTTAAGTTTTTCATTTAATATTTATATGCATTTTTTCATCTTTATTTCAGTTTCAGTTTTAATAGTTGTAGTTTTAGTAAACAATATCAATGCTGCTTTAGAGGACTTGGAATATAGTGCACAAATCATATGAATCAGTTTGATGATACATTTATGGTGTTTTGTGTCCTTTTAAATGGCTGAAATCTCCAATCCCTGTTCATTGTAATTGCATGGAAAAGACTGGTCAGGACATTCTTCAAAATGAAGATGTAAATGGTGACAAAATTGTAATTTTGGGGTAAATCATCCTTTTATACTGTATATTTTGGCTAATTTGATTAGATGTAGTTAAGTGTTAAGTTTGCAGATTTCCTTACAAATCAACAGAAAATACAAACCACTTTCTGTCTGCACCTGTTAATGATTTTTTTTTTTTTAAATGTGCAAATGGAAAGTAACCTGCCTTTAAACCAGGACTGACTATCTTCTGAACCAAAGTGTAACATAACGTGTCGTATATGACTAAAAACCCAAATGCTCTCGCTGTGAGATTATGGCTGGAGTTAGTCAATGACTGGCAATTTGCTCCAAAGCCTCTCTTATATTAGGAGTCCGGCGAGGCAGAGATGTAACTATAGCTTTCTTAGAGTTTTATACATAGCTTTTAAAAGTGCCTCTGGGTGCAGTCAACAACAGGGAGTAATGAACTTACTGACAGCATCTGAAAATGTGTTTCCCTGAACACGGTTGTTTAGTAACTAATCCTGAAGCCAATGTAGTTTAATATGGCATGTGTATTGGTTGTTTTCAGATGACGCTGGCTTTTTGATTTACTCGTGTTATTTGCCTCAGAGACACACAGATTACTTGCACACATAGCTGAGATGACATTAATGATGAAGGGGATGATGTTGATAACTATATACTTTAGCTTGGTACAAACATACAATAAAAGAGAAAAGGGGTGCTGCATATTGCCAATAACAGCAAGTAAATCACACACACACACACAGATATATATTAAGAGCGGCTCACATAAGGAGACATCCAGAATTGTCTGTTCTATGCATGTATGGCTTAGATATTCCGCTCTCATGGACATCAATTTGCAAAATACAGAGCAAAATGAAGTGAGCCGATGAAATATTTTGAGATGTCGAAGACTCACTTGTGTGTAGACATCAATCACAGATTTCTCAAACACTTCTGGGCTGACATCTTAATTACAGAGTACTAATCAAAGCAAGATTGCACTAAGAGGTGATTAATTTGGTCTTTTGTGTATGTTTGTGTGTATTGAGAATTTAAGTTCTCTCTCTCTCTCTCTCTCTCTCTCTCTCTCTCTGAATATGGACTGAATTAAAATCAGTGTGTTACTTTGACAGCCATTCCTGTACTTGAACATAGTGTGCTGAAGCCATTCTTCTTGTTTCTGCCATATCCACATTTCTATATCCAGCAGCTGATGTTGAAGTCCAAAAAACTGTAATTTAAAGTTTTAGTCCAGTGGGTCGTCCAAAGTCTAACCATTTTACTGCTGTTTTACTTTTAGTCCTAAATTCATCACCTTGTCTTCTTTGGTGTTGTTTATACTGAGACTCTGGCATGACTGCTTATGTGCAACATTATTTACTATTTTTAAAAAAAATAATAAAATAAAGTGGGTGACTCTATATAGTGTATAGTTTATTGGAGTGTTGGGCTTATGTAAAATCCTTTAAATGTCCTGTGTTTCATTTTTTCAGTGTTGAAATATTTTCTCTTATATGGGTCAATGACATGCTTTTTTTTGAATGAATCAATTACATATAGATTCATATATACAGTAACTTGAATACATGATGGAACTGAATTCTATTCTATGAATCGTGTTTTTAATTTCTTCATTAAAATGTATTGTGAATTCATAAAGCAAATAATGCCAAAATGGTCTCTTAAAATATCATATATTTTAAATTTTTTATGACAAGACAAGGTTAGTTCAGTTTGTAAAATGTCATGTTTTGCAATAAATGCTGTATATATAATTCATGATATTTGTTTAAAAAAATACTTGAAGAAATAAAATGTTCCTTTTCTTTATCCACTCTTCTGTATATCATTGACCCCTAGTTTAATGGAGAAACAACAATCAGTCAATTTTTAGCAGATTTTCCAAAAGTGGCTCTTTTTTTAATTTGCCAAATTTTTGTTTGCCAAACCATGTAAGACATTTGTTGCCATTAATGATGCAGAAATTAGCTTTAATTGTCATTTTGATGAAGTTTGGCTGTAACTCCTGGAAAACAATGAGATATTTCCACTTTTAACACTTTTTGCCATATACTGTTTTCATGGCAGCCCATTTTATGATTATGATTGGCTCGTGTTTGTAGCCCAAAGGTACAAAGCATACCTTCTCTGTTCCTGTCTGTCTCGAGCTCATCCAAGCCATTTGACAGATCTTCTCTTTCCTCTCTAAAGCACCTCCAGGCATAGCAAGAGGAACGAGGCTTCCTTTGATAAGGGTGATCAAGACTGGCATTCCCATGCCGACAGGTTTCACCAACATGAGAGATGTGGGGAGTGGTGGGGGATTTGCGCACCCATTACCCACAAGGTCACTTGTCTGATGGGACACAATCTGAGGAGATAGAGGGCTCGGTCGGGCCAGCAAGAGGTAGGGGGTGGGGAGCCGAACGATGCAGGAGCCGAGGGCGAACCATGAGGATGAAAGGTATCAAGCATAAAAGAGAGGAGAGAGGGGGAGATGAGTAAAAAGCAGCATAAAAAAGAACAAAAGTAAAGAGTGATGTAGAGGAGATGGGGAGCACCCGACCTGAAAAGCTGTCACGAGTGGAGATGAACGGGAGAGACAGCTCTCACACACCCCCATTATGTGCTGTATAGTAGAGAAGAACAAATTAGAACGGCATCTTGGGAAACATCACAAAGCATAAGCGCTGTAGTCTGCTGTCCGTAACATGTATAGACGTTGATTTATGTTGTATGGAAGGAATGAAAGAAAGAAAGACTGGAGAAAAATCAGGCATTGCTGCTTGTAATTGCAGCCTTGAAATATCAGCCTCATAAAACGGACAGTCAGACTATTCTTTCATTGACCGCACTGAGAAATTGTTTCTCTGAAAACGCAAACCTTAGAAATGCAATATAACAGCACTTTGCTTTTCTGTCTGTCTGTAGTGATGGAAGCCGAATGGTTCAGGTTATAGGCTTGATATCTACTATAATCTATAGACACATAAACTAGACTTAGATTTCACAATAGGCATTAAGTGGTGACCTGACACAGTACCAAAATTGTTTATTGTAATGCAAAAGTAACACAATTGTCCTTAAAATTGAACTCTTTGTTATATTATATTATATTATATTATATTATCATACACTCAGAAAAAATATACAAAAGCTGTCACTAGGGAGCTACATTTGCAAAATGTGCTAATATGTTACATTTAGGTAATAATATGCACCTTTAATGTACCCATATGCATGTTTTAGGGTTAATTAAGGGACAAAGGTGTACCTTTTGAATGGGTACTGCCCCAGTGATAGCTTTTGTACTTTTGTCTTTTTTTTTTTCTGAAAGTGTAATTGGTTAGATTAGATTACAGATGCATTGCTACCTTTTTCACATATGGTTTTTCATTGTTTTTATGTATTTATTTATTTATTGAAAAAGGTAATTGAAATATCTCAGAATCCTTTAAACAAGATACATTTACTTGATCTGCAACACTGCAAAATACATATCTTGAATATAAGTGTACACTGAAAAAAAATGGTGTAGGATTTACTTTGAAACAGTTTTCACTCAGAAATGGCTGATTTCACAAAAATGCTAATAATTGCAAAGAAACAGCAAGTAACATTGCATTAAACATGAACTTTTGAAGTAGAAAAACTTAAATAAAATTTTCTTGTGAAACATACTCCAATAATCTTTGTTTTATTTACAACTTAAAAAATAAAGTTGCAGTGTATTTTGTCTTATTGCACTGTTTTAGTTTTTTTTCTCCATGTTTATACAGTACTTGAAAAAAAAATACTGGTTCAGTTAAACAAATATTCTCTGTAAACAAATCTATTTCTCAGTGTTGATCTCAAGTACATTTATCTTGTTTTAAGGATTTTCAGATATTTTTACTGGAAAACAAGCCAGAAAAAGACTAATTAAAATGTATTATAAAGACATTTTTCCAATGTGTTGCGTTGTGATCTAGAGCAAAGTCAAGCTCTCGAGAAACGCTTGTTATGTCGAGATTATGAGAAAATTAAAATGTAATCATGAGAAAACAACAAAGAAAAAAAAAAGCATTATAGCGCTTCTGTAGCATCTGTCCAACAGTATGCAATAGTGTTTGGAATCTAAATGTCACACAACCCTATATCTTTTTATTAATTTTTCTATTTGTGGTTATATAGTTTGATTATTAGTTGCATTCTGTTCCTTGCACTTATCATTATTTTTTACCCCGCTGTCCATGACCTCACTGGTTGAGAAGCACTGAACTAGAGAATTAAGGAGATGTCCTGTCACCACAAGATGCCCTTGAGCATGGCACGTAACCTCAGGATGATCCACAGAGTCTGACCTTGCAATTAGTCTACCTCCACTTTCTGTGGACAAAGCGCATCTGCTTAGTAACCAAGGCAACTTACTTCTCTAAACTACTTATTTTCCTCCGTACATGGAGTGCTTGCATGCATCCATTACATTCTCATTGGGGGCATTCAAAGGTCCGTAATGTAATGACCAGAAACAAGCCTGAAATAAAAAAAGTGAGCAGATAAGCGGCTCTTTACACGACTCGTTAAACTCATTTCACGATGCTGTCTTGTTTTTCTATTGTTCCCTGATTTACAATTTAGCCTTATGCCTATTGACTATGAAACAATATTTCAGCTCAAATGATTTTCACACAGAGGCACATCAAGTTATTCCTGGCGATTCTGAAGCAATCTGTCTTCCTTGATTGTACCATCATTCCAATGTGAGTTCATGTCTTCCTCTTTGACATGTTTGGCTGTCCTCGGGCTGAAAAGCCAGCGATAAGCCTGTGTTTTGGTGCTCTATGTGATCCCAAGGGTAATGTTTGGCCAATGTTCTGTCACTGTTTTCTGCAATTTTATCTGATACACCATGAACACTGTCCAATTTCCACTCTCTGAGATTTGTGTGCCATTTAGTGGCACGTTCACGAAGGTAAGATATGTCCCACTTTACTGCTAATGTGCACACATATAGGGCATCTTGTCATGTGCAATGTAAAGTTATATATTATCCTTTCTGTAGGCCTAAGAATGGGATATTTGAAAAAAAAAAAATGGACAGGCTGTTTTTTTATACATCACCCAAACCCCAATGTTTTGCTCTTCTCAACTCTCATAGGGGTTGGGAATATGGAGCAATTTCGTTCATTTATATGTAATGCCCCTTTTTCACTTTCAATAAAAATAAAATATGGGAGAAAAAGACCCATATGCTACCATTCTAAAGTTTAGAATCTGTAAGATGTTTTATGTTTTTGAATGAAGACTCACCAATGGTGGCATTTATTTGATCATGAATACAGTAAAAAGTGCAATGTTGTGAAATATTATTTTTATTTAAAGTAAATGTCTCATATCTAAATATAATTTAAAATGTTATTTATTCCTGTGATGCAAAGCTGAATATTCAGCATCATTACTCCAGTCATCAGTGTCACATGATCCTTCAGATATTATTCTCATATGCTGATTTGCTGCTCAAGAAACATTTCTTATTATCACCAATATTAATAACAGTCATGCTGCTTCATATTTTTGCTGAAACCATGACCCCCCCCACCACCACCACCACCCACCCACACGCCAATACAAAGTTCAAAAGAACAGCATTTATTTGAAATTTAAATATTTTATTATAAATGTCTTTCCAGTCAATTTTGATCAATTCCATGTATCCTTGCTGAATAAAAGTATTTAAAAAATCAATCAATCAATCAATCAATCTTATAGACCCCGATTTTTTGAACAGTAGTGTGTAGTGTGTAATATCCGTTTTTTGTTTACTTTTAATAATAATATGATCACATTCAGCAACATAAGAACACTTTCCTATGTAATTATTTGTAAAAAGAGAATAAAAAGAAACATTTCTTATTATTATCAATGTTGAAAATGCAGTTAATTCAGTGTGTCACTGTTTCTTTGTAATTGTTTGAGAAATTTACAAAGTGAAAACACCATTTGTGTGTGTGTGTGTGTGTGTGTGTGTGTTGATTGGGTACTTTAGCAAATGTAGCACTTTATAGCCACAGTTATCAAATCAAGAATACATAGTTTATTATAAAGTTCCAACAATTCAAGGTCACAAGTTCTCTATCCACACCATCATTCTGCACTGTTTGATCTTGTAGGGAGGTGTTTGAGCCGGAACGGGACAGGATGGTCGGGGCCAGTGGTGCTCCCTGGTGTGCTCTTTAATTAAAGGCCACCATTAACAGGATTACTCACTGTAGGTACCCAGTATCCCCCTCTAACACCGTATGGGCCTTATCTGGTTCAGCTGCAAAGGTCCACCTGAACACAGCATCCTCAGCCATGCGGACAGAGTACCAGGTCTGCTGAGAGCGAGCGAGAGAGAAAGAGGGTGAACTTTGGACAGTCAAGCAGATGGAGATACGAAGAGGGTAAAAAAAAGATCTGGAGTGATGGTCTGTGACAGAAGAATCCTGAGATGAGTGAGTCGAGAGGAGAAAGAGAAGGTCGGAGGAGGGAGGGAGTGATAGAGCGAGCTAGCCGGATTGCATCCTATTGCATCAGTCCTGAGTAACGAGATAGGAAGATGCCGGGCTGAGCCACACAAATAGCTTTTTGCACCGGCTGTGTGCTGAGGAGAAGGAAGGGGAGGAGGAAGATGCATCTAACCCTATGACGTTATAACGGATCTCCACCCCGTAGCGCCGTCTGGCTGTTTCTGCCCCCCAACAGCCCCTGGAGTTCACCCATTAGATTTTACCCAGCAGCGGCTCTTAGATGTGTAAGACCAATTAATTGATAAACAGAAAGAGGAGAGAGGCACTCAAAGAAAATACAATCATTTCACCCTCTTAAATACGGCCATCAGGAATGTCACAGACATGTACAGATATGCTGTTGGGCAAAGGAGACAGAGCTGTCAATGCTTAAAAGAGTTGAGCAGGCATATTGAAAACGCACCGCAGTGAGGTCAGGTTTAATGCGTGTTTATTTATGCTTTATGTTGCTTTCGGGGGATTTAAAGGCCATGATTTTTTTTTTTTTTCATTTAAAGCAGTAGTTTTGCTTTAACTACTGACTTTAACAGTTTTGCTTTAACAAACTGGCTCCAAGGACCCTCAGGAGATTTGAGAGATAAAAAGGTTTTAGCAAAGGTATTTGTAGGGAAGTCAAAGTTAATCATTTTAACACATTTACATAATATGGCATTATTAAGCTTTCAAATGTCTTTCTGAAAATGAATGATTATGAGATGAATCAAAAGACATTTGTTCATTTTACAGCCATTGTTTAGTTTTTTTTCCAATAAGCAATCAAAACCAAATCTGCATATTTTTGTATCATTTTAGAAAGGGATTTTATGGCAGTGTGGTTTGGTAAAGCTGCTTTGGAGCAATAATTATGCTCATTATTTAAGCATTATCTATCTCAAAAAAAGATACCCCGTCAGCCTAATGCAAAGTAAATATTTAAATAATTAATGTGATATTTTTAAATTTTACTTAGCTTTAATGACAATATTAGAACTGATTATCTAACTCTGGAACATTGTCTATATAATACAGTTTCTGTATTTAATAAAGTATCATGCAGTATAAATGGGAGACATTATACATTATAGTATATAACTGTTTTTTTTATTATTTTGGAACTGTACAACTGTATGCAAAAATATGGTAGCAACATTTTAAGTTTTGCAGACTAAACTTATATTTATTATTAGTTTATGCTTTCTCACTGTAAACTGTAAAGTAACTTCCAAAAACTGTACATTTAACATTATTTTACTGTAAAATTACATGTCCCGGTAGATCTATTACAGTTTTTAACTGTATACAAGGGAACTTACTGTTAAGCAATTAGCATGTTTTTACTGTAGTATTTTTACAGCATTTTATTAGGCTCTCGGCCCCGCCCCTCTCGTCACACATATATATATATATATATATATGTTTTTGTTTTTTTTAAAGAATATTTGTATTCCATGAAGAAATAACAGTGGCTATAACAACACAACGCGATAGTTATATGTGAACTATCCCTTTAAGAAAGCAGGTAGTAGTGCAGATTTGCTGTGTTTAAGGAGCATTACATCTCCTCTAACTTGACTTGGATAGCAGCCATGTTTGGTTGTATAAAGCCAGAGGGAAACTAAATCTGTTTTTCAGTATGTGATGTATTCTTTTTCTGTCATAACAGGGCACCTCTTTCAGATCATATCTGCCTAATCCCTAGCAACAGCAGGGGTTGCTGAAGTGTTGCAACATCCTTCATCAATTAAAAAAAGCACTTGCTGCCATTTTCTATAAACTGGCAGAAATTACGTAAACATGCATCATTAGAGCGAGAGCTGCCAAAGCCCCTATTACACTACAGAAGCCCAGCCCATCACCATCTCCCTTTCCCCATATTGATCCATTATAAATAGACCACAGCGCATTGGGACCCGGAGCCATTTGGTGTCTCTTGTCTTTCAACCTCTCCAATCATTTCCTCATGTTTGTTTTTACCATCTCCATCTCCCTCCCACAGATGAAGCTATTGATATTAATGAGATGCAAATGACTGAAATTATTACCATCGCATTTTTTTTTTAAATTGTAGTTTCTTGAAATTGACTCTGAATAGTTTGATGTTGGCACATCGCTGTTACATCCATATCGAAACACACGGTTTGTTAGCAGCAATCTGAAGTTCTCACCTCCTGTGAGCTTTCCCGTCAGAAGCTCTCCATCTCACTTTCAAATATAAGTACATCTATGGCACATCTCTTTCCTTCGAGAAAGTAGAAGTGGGAATCAATAATCAAAGTCTTTTCCAGAACGAGCCCAAAGGCTGTATGTTTTTCATGCTCGCTGAACCATTTGGATCGCTCAATCTACAAAAACAGTTGTTTTTTACATGCTACTTGACAGTAGGCATTCTATATGGTTTCCTTGAAGTGCTTCCATGAAGAACATATAAAGGTTTCACACATAGTGCCTTTGTAAGGTTAACATAACATCATGTAGCTGCAAATCATTAACACTACACTGTATAATCGCTGATGAAAGGTTGATTTTACACATTGTTTCTGAGAGAACACTTCCATGTCTTGAATGTCTCATTTATTTTCTTCTAAACACCAATTAGAATAAAAGGAGAACAAAGGAGAGTCTTACAGCGTTTGGTGCTCAGATTTTTCTGTGCGTATATTTGCTATAGATATCTTTACTCAAATACTCATCAAGGCTGCATTATTTGATAAAAAAATACAGTAAAAACAGTAGTATTGTGAAATATTATTACAATTTAAAATAACGGTTTTCTATTTTAATATATTTTAAAATGTATTTTATTCCTGTGATGCAAAGCTGAATTTTCATCATTTATTTATTTATTTACTTTGATGAATAAAAAAGTTAAAAAGAACAGCATTTATTCAAAATAGACATAGTTTGTAGTAATAGCTGATGAACTTTCAGCTTTGCATCACAGGAATAAATTGCATTTGAATATACATTAAAATAGAAAACAGTTCTTTTAAATTGCAATAGTTCACAATATTGCTGTTTTTACTGTATTTTTGTATTGAGCATAAGAGACTTCTTTCAAAAACATTACAATCTTAATTATTCCAAACGTTTGACCATTTTTATATAACATCAAATTCTTCCAACACAACACTTATTATGTGAGCATTACTCTCCACATTAATTTTTATAGCTCTCTAATCTTACTGTTTGCCTACAATAGACTAATTTTCTTCTAATTTTACTTTAAGGACTTTTAGGAAAAACATCAGAGATCAAATTCAACCCGAGAACTCTGAGAGCTTTGAATAAGCAACCTCTGAGCAATAAAAGGTTCCTCTGGGCAGTTGTGCATAAGCTTTAGCCATTCTTAAGAAACAAATTAAAGATCTTCTGCAGCTAATAGTTAGGCTTTTGGGAGTTTAGTGTAATGATGCCAGATCATTTGGTTAGAGTTTTGGTACATGGAAATAAATTTGCACAGTAAGTCAACCTCTGTTGAGGCGTGGGGTTGTAAAATGTTATCTGAGTTTCTCTAAGCATAAATCCCAGATGACGCTACACTGGCTAGCACTCTCTTTATTGCTGCAGGGGTTAAACAACAGAAGCTGCCCACGCTAGCAGCAGAAAGCGTCTGTAACGGTTGAACTGCTAAAGTGCTAGTTGTCCCAGACCCATCTTTAAGAAATTATTGTCTGCATGCTGTTATCTTGATACCTTCAAGACCCTACACAAATTTACTAGCAAGCAGAGTTTCCAATAAACACAATTGCAACAGTGATTATTTCTACAATAAAGCTGTGCTAACCTGTTATTAGCATCCCCTTGTTAAAAAGAAGTACACTTTTACTCTTTTTAAAGGGGTCATATGACGTTGCTAAAAAGAACATTTTGTGTATTTGGTGTAATGAAATGTGTTTATGCGGTTTAAGGTTCAAAAAACATGTTATTTTCCACATACTGTACATTATTGTTTCTCCTCTATGCCCCGCCTTTCAGAAACGCGTCGATTTTTACAAAGCTCATCGTTCTGAAAAGCGAGGTGTGCTGTGATTGGCCAGCTATCCAGTGTGTTGTGATTGGCCGAATACCTCAAGCGTGTGACGGAAATGTTACGCTCCTTACCATACTGTGATGCAGTGTCCCGGCTATCTATCTATCTATCTATCTATCTATCTATCTATCTATCTTTGTCCGTCCATCCATCTGTCTGTCACTCTATCCGTCCGTCCGTCTATCTATCTGTCTATATCTGTCTGTCTAAACAATATCACAAGTTCATGAGCACATTGTTTTAATTCAGCGCAGTTTTTTTTAATGACTTTTTTTTTTTAAAGACCTGCGGATACCTGAATTGTTACTTGTTATCTGCATAAGTGCTGAATGTTTATATATGCATATAAATGCACCACATCTCTGACCTTTATCGGTGCTCAGGGCAAAGGCGAAGTCTAATCGGTGCATTACTATTCCAGGCATCTCCTTCCTGGCATTTGATCAAATGGATGTCCATTTAGACAAACAGCCCTGGGACCCTGTGTCAAAATGTCAGCTTATTATCTGTTTGGAGACCACCGAGCTCCAATACAGGCTATATTCATCCTCCACCTTGAAAAGGACATCGCATTTTTTCATGCCTCTTTGTATTTGTTGCAGCAGTTCTCCTGCTATAAGGACACTTTAACTTAAATAACTGAACCTGCTACAAACTATTGACTCCAAAGTTCACTATCGTCACTTTCTTTCTCGTGAAGCATTTGAAACTGTTATCAGTTCTCTTCTTGTGAAGCGTTTGACTTTGTCAAACGTCTTTGGTGTGCTAGCATGTGTGTGGGAGTCCATTTCTGTCCATTTGATTTCTCTACACAGGCATAAACAGGCTCTCAAAGGAGAGCACTAGATAGCATCTTCCAGCGCTCACCTCTTCCCAGCTGATTTAGTTTGGACACAAAGCGTAAAGGCACTGACACTACAAACCAGTGTCTCTCTCCATTAAGAAGATAAATGAATCTATCTCTTCATGTCTATATTCATTCTCTGTTGTGTAGGAGAAAGGAAATGCTCATTTCTGTTTACCCAACCAAACTAAATGAAAGTGGATGGGGCTGAATTGGCTCTCTCCGTGGTGCCCAAATCTGAAGGGAGATGCCATGCACGACGTGTGTGTGTGTGTGTGTGTGTGTGTATGTGTGTGTGTGTGTGTGTGTGTGTGTGGTGTGGACCAGGGTCAGAAAGGCCCATTGGCTTCAGCGCTGTGTTAGTATAAAGGAAGCTAGATGAAATCTGACTGTGATGTCTTCATCTTTCTCATGTATATTAAACCAGGTCCATCCTCAGAGATGCTGAGTTGATAAAGCCATCCGATATAACAGAATCTCCACCCGTGCTGCGAGATAAGAATTATTTTGCAAATTTTACACTTGCTTGTCTCTATGTGTGTATGTTAAATGCATTTTGAGTGACATTATCAACTCTATATATCATAGATAGTTATTAGAAGAGACTGGGTGGGAAAGGGAAGGGACTATTTCCCAATCAAATGAGCCGCTGAGAGCATTTTCATTCAAAGGGTGTCCAAAAAGTCATTGTTAATAAACTCCTTAACACTTTCCTAAACAGAGTGTGATGGCAATGAATTATCCCTTGTGAAAAAGAAATGTGCTTAATTGTATTGAATATGCACGTGTGTTGTATTTAGGAAAAAAAGAAAAGAATTAAAAGGTCACTTTAATGCACTTGAAGTACACTTTGTAATAATGTCAAATTAAAAGTTTGATTTAAAGTACATTTAAAAAATATAGAATAATCTAATGTGATATATATCATTTATTATTATTATTATTTTTATTATTATTATTATTATTATTATTATTATTTTCCTTCCTATTGATACTGAACTGGGCAGCATGGGAGTGCAGGCTGACAGGCTGGGATTTGTATTACTTTCATGTTTTTGTGCTTTAAACCTGTCCTTTTTGTTTGTTTCCACTTTTATCATTCCATTATTTCCACCCATCTGTATTATATCCCGCTCAACCATGATTCAAAACAATGTTTCATTGGCCATGGGGCAATTTTTCCAGCATTATGGTGCCCTGCTGTCCCCATGGTGCTGTGCCGTCTCACAATGTGACAGGACTGGAGTTAATTTACCTCTATATATGGTGGCTACCTATATACTTCAGACCCCTCCTTCGGTCTTTACCATAGTTCATTGTGTGTGTGTGATTCGCAGAGATGCAGCCTCTCATTGAGTTGACATATATGGGCTCACTGGTGGTGTAATGAATTGTGGAAAATTGTTACTTGTGTCTGTCAGAGTGACGGTTTCAGATTAATATCAGTCCGGCTGTATCATTGAATGCTGAACACTATTTATTTATTCCTCATTTATTTGAATTTCTAGAAAGATAAATGGGTTTTGGACAGAGTTTCATTATTTTCTCGAATAGACACTCACAAAAACACCCAGCAGGAGACACAAATGTATGTACGAGGTGTTTTCTGGGTTATTTATATGGATTCCAGTCTATAATAGGATATGAAATGATTCAGTGTTTTCATTAGTGCTGTTGATAATTGCGTCATGTGTACCGCAGAAGCGTTATCCCCTGTAGCAGCTTGAGTTTGGCAGGCAGACGGTGAGAGAGGAGCTGTTTTTGTTTAAATTTGTGTTGAAGCTTCCCGCATTTTGTTCTCCATATGCTGACCCAGGAGATAATAAACCATATGGCTGTAAATTATGCTAATTGTTTTGGAGTATGTTGTTAGTGTAACTGCAAAAGGAGTATTATTTCATCGAGAAAAAGCTTGCTGGATTATCGGGCCTTACTTGGGGTTTTGTTCCATGATATTACAATTGTTGTTTCGTTTTGTTTTATTTGTATTACTGTATTATTATTTAGAGAAAGGTTGAGCTGTGACTAGTTTGGCTATTTCTTAAAAAAAATGTTGAATAAGTGAATTAAAAAAAAATTCTTTCTCTGTCTCTTACTCTCTCAGTGTTAGTACATGTCATGGTCAGACCTATTTATTTGATCTGTAATTGTTGAATTTTTCTGTAATGTGTTAGAATATTCTGTACATTGTTGTCTGTATTTCTGTGTTTCATTGTACACTGTCTTTTATTTTTCATTTTGATATATTTTAAGTGTAACAATGTTAGTTTGCCCAGTGCTCTTGGATGAATTTTATTTTTATTTATTTTTTGTATTTTATTGCATTTTTGCTTTATGCTATATTTGGCATTGTGTTACTCTCTTGTTTTGTTTTATTTTAGTTTAGTTTATTGATTTTATTTGTAGCTTACATTTTACATAACTTTGTATAAAATGTTTATAATAATAATCATCATCATCATCATCATCATTATATTTGTTATCATCTATTTACTATTAAACTATTATATGTTATTTATTTACAAAAAGTAGTCACTTCAGATATCTGTAACTTCAGGCACCTGCTGCCCTTCATTTGCTGTGTGTGGTACTGTGTCACCAGTGATTGCTGATAATCAATCTGAAAGAACTAATGGCACTAATCATCAGCCTTGTATGCTAACATTAGCATTAGCATTGACGTTGGACCCCCACAAGTGGCTAACAGCAACTTTCCTTTAAACGCTATGTGGTGCATGGGCTGGCAGAGGCAGCGCCGGCCGTCCCTGGAGTCTCTGTGCTGTATGTATGGGGTGGGTGCAGTGCCAGCAGGTGTGATTGGCTTGTCCCCTCACATCAGTGTGAACAGGCGTCCTCATCATGCTTGCGTGTGCCAGGGGAGCCGTACGCCATCTGCCGCCCTCTCCTCCTGCAGTCAGATACCCGGCCTTCATGCCTTCAGCTAGATGTGCTTCACTAGTTTCACAAAGATCACTTCAGGCTATAAATACCATACACTCTGCTGTCCCATGACTTCTATAAGAGCATTTCAGGCCCAAATGTTGTGGAGGTGGTGAGAACATGAAAACATTACATTCGTTTGATAAACTATTATCTAACATAAAATTAACCAAGCATGAAAATAGGCTAATTCAACAATGAAAAGAAAAGTAGTCTAGTTCTTTTTAAAATAAATTAGTATTATTATTCAGCAAGGATGCATTAAATTCATAAAAAAAAAAAAATAATTATGTTTCAAATAAATGTTGTTCTTTTGAACTTTCAAACAGTCATGAAAAACATGTATAACATTTTCCACAAAAATATGGAAGCAGCACAAATGTTTTCAGCATTGATAGTAATACAAATTTCTTGAGCAGCAAATCAGCATATTAGAATGATTTATGAATCAGGCGACACTGAAGACTGGAGTAAAGATGCTGAAAATTCAGCTTTACCATCACAGGAATAAATTACTCTTTGAGATATACTCATATATATATATATATATATATGTGTGTGTGTGTGTGTGTGTGTGTATGTATATGTATATGTATATATATATATGTGTGTGTGTGTGTGTGTGTGTGTGTATATGTA
>NW_015650012.1:1077949-1091073 GCF_001515625.1 Sinocyclocheilus rhinocerous | reverse complement strand
TATATATATATATATATATATATATATGTGTGTGTGTGTGTGTGTGTGTGTATGTATATATATATATATATATATATGTGTGTGTGTGTGTGTGTGTGTATATATATATATATATATATATATATGTGTGTGTGTGTGTGTGTGTGTGTGTATATGTACATGTATATGTATATATATATGCATATGATATATGAAGACTTTATTTTTTTGTTTTTGTTTTTTATATACTTTAATTTTTATTTAATGTTGCTAGAAAATTGCAATCACAAATCAAGGAAAAAAACAGTGTGTGTACATTTTGGTAATGGTTAAAATAATAAAATGTGTGACAAACAAAACTCGTACAATATTTTATTTTACATGCACTGTAAGAAAATAAAAATGTAGAAAATGGATAATGTCCTGGCAGAAAATTACCAGTACATTTACCGTTAAATTTATGGAAATTAATTAATAAATTTACCCTAAAATACGACACAATGCAATGCGTAATTCATAATTTGGGTAAAACACCTGTAAAAAAAATCAGTACGGAAAATTCCTTCGTATTAACACAGCACACTGGGATGCATTTTTACAGACTTTTTTTAGAGTGTGAGGCAGATGATCAACATTTTCTGTAAAGCAAACACCTTCTTTTACTATTTGTTGAAAAAAAAGTAGCACAACAGGTTCATGTCCATCTCAGAGGAGACATCCTTAATATAACGTCCCTCATTGTCCTTTACTGTGGCTCCTGTAGAAGCTGATCTTGACATGTATGGATGACCTTGGCTGTTTTCTTTGCTATGGGTTTGTTTGGATGGCTCTGCGTGAGGCCTGCACATGTGTCTGTATTTGCACTTGTCTGCTCGAGTCAGGTAGCAAATGTGTCTGCCGGCATTATGCTAAAGCTGGTCATGGCAAAGGCCACGGCAGAATGAGGTTGCTGGACTATACAGCAGCTTTGACCTTTTCAAGTGCTATTACACAGAAAGCAGGATCCCACTCAAATCTGTGAGGATCTTACATGTGGGGGAGCAATTCAGCCAAAAGGGTGTCCTTATTTATTTTATTGCAAACTGGTGCGTAATAAATGTGAGTGTGCGCGTGCAAATTTAAGTCTTCTTTCAGGTGGCGCGTCTAATATTTGGTCTGGTATCGATTTCCGGTGTGTTTGAGCAAGCCAGTCGTGTGTGTTCAAGTCTGCATGCGTATGCATTCAGCGTCTGGTTTCTTTGTGCATGTGTGCGCTCGCGTCTGGATTCTCTCATGCTGTGGATGAAGCTTGTATCCAGCTAGGTGGTATGATTAGACTAAGGGCTGATAATGAACATCAAACCGGGTGTGATGGAGCTGGTTTGATCTGTGTCTGTGTTTAGGAAATAGAGATGAGTTTGTGTTCTCCATGTGTGTCTGTGCGCTTCACTCGCTTATTCCAGACACACGCTTGCACCCTTTAATCTCAGACCGCACAGGAGATCTTCACTGTCTTTAACAAGCTCGTCCCCGCTGATAAACAGAAATGAATCAAAGATAATGTTGTATATGGGAGGGCCTTTGAAACAAACCTGGCGGTGGCAAGAGGTGAGCAGTAATGCAGTGGTAGAATCCTAATTACAGTACTGATTGGATTTACTTTTCAAACACACTGCTTTAATATGTGTTTGAACACTCAAATGTGGTATTATAAAATATATTTAATTTAATTTAATAATTGTTTTATTTTATTTTATTTTATTTTATAATTGTTTTATTTTATCCTTTTCATAAAAGCAGGTTCTATTTAACATATAACAAAATCATCCAGAACTGCAATCCATTTTTAGATGTTCAATTACATATAAAAAGGAGCATGTTTTGTTTTTAAAGCAATACTTTTATATATAAAAAAAAACATTGCTTTTATATGTATTCGAACAAAACAAAACAAACGAATGGATTACACTTTATTTTAAAATGATGATTTATTGATTTTACTTTGCTCTTTTGTTTTGTTATTACTTTTTTATTGTAGTAAGAATTTTATAAAAGCAACCAGACACACAAGGTTTAACTATATTGTAATCCAATTTAATCCTTTAAAATGGATTAAATTTAGAATAGACGTGTTTTGTGTACAAATATAAATAATACATATAGGGGAAAAATAAGGTAATTTTTGTCCTGGGTTATAATTTGATTTTCAGTCAGTTTAATGGAAGGTAAATGAAAATGGTGTTGTTGTTTTATTTGATATATAACATTTACTCAAAACTGTCACCTTTTCCTAAGAAAATTACTGAACAGATATGGATTTTATTTATTTATTTATTTATTTATTTATTTATTTGTTTGTTTGTTTGTTTATTTGTTTATTTATTATTTGTTTGTTTGTTTGTTTGTTTTCTGTTTTCAGATTATTATATTTTTTGTTTTACAGAATTAAAGTTCTTAAAATTAAATGGGGAGTTTTGGGGGGTAGGATTAAAAACTATCAATTCATATAAATTATATTTGTTTTAAAACAAAATAAATGCATGTTAAATTAGATATAGATTTCACAACAACTAATTGGTAGCAGACAATCTTGCAAACATTATATCATAATTTGAGATGCTGAAAAAGAGATGTTAAAGCAAAGCATATTACATCCCTGGTCTCCCCTACAATATTGTTTAGATAACTCACAAATTTATCTCAATTCATCACTTCTATTGCTGCCCACATTATCTCTTGTTTTTACCCATATAGCACATTATGACCCACAATGCATTAATGAGGCATTACTGGCAGGTGAGGGGATGAAGGCAGCATGTAGGAAAGAAGGGCTGAATTTTAGGATGAGTAAAGCCCAGCCTTCCACATACAGCCAGAAACAAACAGTGCCAATTAGTTCCGACTGCCTCACACACATAGAGGGAGGCGCAAGACTCTCTGTATGTGATTCCCCATGATGCCTGTCCCTAACACTCCAGATGACAGCGGGCTCCAGAGTCCACCTGATACCTGTTGCCGTGGCAATGACCCTGTGAGGAGGTGTAATTAAGTAATAAAGCTGGCTGGAAAAATGCTGTGCATTGGCTGCCATGCAGTACCTTCTTGTTAGCAGATACTTTTTTTGATGATGATTGGAATCATGAGAGTCTCCAAGATTAACACCATTTAGTTTGCTACCTAATTACTTTGTGACTCAAGGCCAGCATATTTGATTTGTTACACGTTGTGTGGGTTCATGTAAAGGGCCAACAGATTCACATCAGGAACTTGTACACACCTTAATGTCAACTTTTTATAAAAAAAATTTTGTCCATATACTAGTAAACATCAAAAATAATGTAATATGTATGAAATATTATAGATGTTACATCAGAAATAATGTAATATATGTAATATAATATAATGTATTTGAAAGACGTTTCTTTTGCTCACCAAGGCTGCATTTGTTTGATATGAAATATAGTAAAAATAGGGTCCCACTTTATATTAAGTGGCCCTAATGCCTGTGTACTTACATAGTAACTAGATGTGTACATAGAATGTAACCACAGTGTAAGTACACATTGGTACATAGTATCTACAGCTCTAATGTTTGTGTAACTACACACATGTAACAACCCACTGAATGGTATGTGTAAGTACAAATGTGTAACAGGACATTCGTAACAACACTTTTTGGTAATGAAAGTACAAATGTGTAACAGGACTAACAGCACTTTTTGGTAAAGAAAGTGTTACACTTTATATTAGATTTACCATGTAATGACTCTGATGTTACACAGCAGCGGCCAGTAAGTTAGGCTTGTGGTTGGTGTCCAGAATGTTACACTTTATATTAAGTGGACAGTTCCTGAGGAGTTACCATGTAAGTACACTGGTATTACAGTGGTGCACCAACTCCACCAACTCGAGATCCAACTCCTCCCACTTCACATATCCCTAAACCTACCCATTTCCACCCTCTGGATCAAATGGTTCCAATTACTCTTATACATATTGTTGTTAAAAAATGTAGTTATATAATTCCTGTTACACGAGTACTTAGTGAAGAGAAAAAAAGTGTTGTAACCAATGTCCTGTTACACATTTGTACTTACACAAACCATTCAGTGGGTTGTTACATGTGTGTGGCTACACAAACATTAGAGCTGTAGATAATATGTACCAATGTATACTTACACTGTGGTCACATACTATGTACACATCTAGTCACTATGTAATTACACAGGTATTAGGGACACTTAATATAAAGGGGGATCAAAAATAGTAATATTGTGAAATATTTTTATAATTTAATATAATGGTTTTCTTTTTGAGCATATGTTAAAATCCAATTTATTCCTGTGATGCAAAGCTGAATTTTCAGCATCATTACTCCAGTCTTCAGTGTCACATGATTCTTCAGGGGGAAAAAAATCGAAAATTAATTGCACTTAATTAGAAAAAGAATATGTTCAGTCTTATTGTGAACAAGTCATCAGTGCCCAGTATTCCAGAAAACAACTTTTAATGTGTTTCACATTATTCATTCTTTCATTCATTTATTCATTCATTTTCTTGCTCCACCTTAAAATAACTTTTATTTTTGGGTGATGTCATCTAGGCCTGAAACGTACTTCCTCTCCCGCCACCAATCAGCCTGTGGTCAATAATAATATCTTCTGGAATGTGAAAGGAAACTGGTCAATGCTAATATTATCTGCTGAAAGCAGGTTAGCATGGAAGATGGCAGATTATGCATAATACGGCTCATATTGAATTACATGGGAGTGGTCTGGCTGTATTTGAGCCCAGTATTAGTTGAGATTCACACTATGATGAAAATCTCTTGCTTCTAAAGTGTTGCTTTTAATCTTTAATCTGTGACATTAAAGATGTACTGAATATCCTCAGGCAAGCTGTAAAATAAATAACAATGTATCTACACAGCAGATATTTCAATTTGTCCATTTTCAAACGTCAAAGCACGCCTCCTGTATGACGTCTACATTTGGATGATATAAATGTCCAGGCTAAATATATAACCCAATGCACATGTGGGATTTTCAAATGTCAGTATATTCATGGGTAAACTAATGAGACAGGAGGGTCTTTCGTGCTTAGTTCTGCTGTTAAAAGAGAGAGAGAGATGCGTGTTTAGCTGGTGGTTGCTGGTTATTTGTTTCGATAATTTGTTAGTTATAGTGATTCTCAATGTGAAATCTCCAAGCACAGAGAACAGAGATGTGTCTCAGTGTTTCTAATAAAGATTTCTCATGTGTAGAAATGTGCATTCATTTTTTTTAAGTTAACATTTATAATGGTGAAGCAAATTTTTTTTTATTTCTATTGCAACCCTTTAGGGAGGACCTCAGAATAAACCACCATTAGGTTTCATGCAGTTCACTGTTAATGGAAGCAAATTTCCATTAAGGAAATATATTAACTTTATTAAGGCACTTTAGTCAGATTAACCATAAATCTGAAGGATAATAGTCCTTAATTCTTAAGTACAGCGGCAAAGATTCTGACAAGAGTGCTTTTCATTGGATGTGTGGGTTTTTTTCTTTAGTCTTCCATAGGAATAGTTCACCTAAAAATTCACTCACCCTCAGATCATACAAGATGTAGATGAGTTTGTTTCTATATTATAGATTATGGACCTGTATTTTTGGCCAGATATGATGGTTTAAAGTTAAAATGCTTTAATGATGGATTTGTTTCTTATAAACACACAGCTTTTCGCTTCATACGATGTTAATCGATGGACTGGAGTGCTGTGTTTTACTTGTGGATTATTATGATGTTTTTATCAGCTGTTTGGACTCGTATTCTGATGGCACCCATTCACTGCAGAGCATGTGATGAAATGCTACATTTCTCCAAATCTATTCCAAATTAAATACAAACGCATCTACATCTTGGATGGGCTGAGGGTGAACACATTTTCATTTTTGGGTTAACTATTCCTTTAGCTGATGTGTGTAATTTTGCCTAGTTTAATGTGCAGACAACTAGGAATAAGTTGCCAGTAAATTTGATTTATTTCATTGGTTTGAAATAACACAATTGGATCCAGTGATATGACTTTTGGATAGAACAATGTTTGGACCTGTTTGGAAACAGTCACTGAGCTTCATTAATGAAACATGCACAAAATAGATTTTTGTGTGGTTCATAAAACCATTCATATGCTAAATGTATTTGTATTCCTGCATTTTTAATCATCCCTGCAGGCTTAACCAATGAAAATAAATTCTGAAAAAAAAGTCATAGTTATATTTATACCACACAATGGAGACTGTACTCCAGTGAGCATTTCTCAAGGCAGGTTTATTTTTGAAAATCAATTTCTGGCAAGTATTGGCTGGCAAGTATAAAAAAAAAATAAAACAAATCTATTGACCATTTACCATGATTGCTCAGAACAGTGTTACAGTTCATTTAACACACATTGACCTTCTGTGATACCATAGCTCAATAGCACGTCACAGTGGGTAAAAGTGCCTTAAAGAGCATACTATAATAAGCTTTTCAGCAAGTGACCTATTGTAAAAATAAAACGATTCAAGAAGCATGTTATTAAATAGGCGTTCAAAAGTTTGGGGTCAGTATATTTTTTTTTCTTTTATTCAGAAAGGACACATTAAATTGATCAAATTAGCATGCTTTCTGAAGAATCATGTGACACTTAAGACTGGATTAACGGCTACTGAAAATTCAGCTTTACTGTCACAGAAATAAACTGCATTTTAAAATATATTAAAACAGTGGTTTTAAATGATAATAATATTTTAACAACAATAGTACTGCATTTATTTATCAAATAAATTCAGCTTTGGTGAACATAAGAGACTTATGAGACAAAAACATTACCCCAATTTTTTCAAAGTTAGTTTGTATGTTTATAATAAATCAATAATATAGTTGTAATATTTAAAGCATGTGACAACTTTCCCCAACTTGACATTTATAGAAAAATACTCTTTCTATGAGAGCACAGTCTCCTATTTTCTCCTATTATTCAAAATAATGATATACAACATTATTAATGTCATTTTGAAGATAACTGTTGTTGGTTTTATTATATGATAATATGTTGTTGGCTGCCATTATAGCTACATATGTATGTTTGTTTGTTGTTAGCACATTTAGTTCCTATATTATATAATCTCTATATTTAAATGTTATATATTTATATATTTATAATTTATAAATATACTCTTTTATAGTAACATTCACAATTAACATCCATGGTCCTTTTAAAATGTCATGTGCACAGATACTGTGTGAGCCCATACTGCTGCAATCTACTGAAAGTGTAGAACGCAACACTCTATTGGCTGAAATCCAAGGTAGTTGTTAAATCAATACTCCTTTGAAATTTAGTTTTTTCCCCCTCTTGAGCTGCTTAAGGATTTCTAACTCATATGTAATGATTTTGCTGCTGGACATAAGTGATTTCTATTGATCTTCTAATGAATTTCCAGCAGAAGGCGAATACTACTGCATAATTGCTAATAATGCTGACCGAAAGCTTACATTTGAGAAAGGAAGATGGCTCCTGGCTAAATATTGTTATGGAAAACTGCTAACGCACAGGGAATGCAAACTTCGTTCATTCTGTAGGCATTCATAAATGTTTTAATACTGTTATTATCGTCATATAGATGGAGCTTCCTGAAAATGTCAATTGCCGCATGAGGTTCTGGATATGAAGCGGGATTTATGCATATTTTCCCGCCACCATGGGATCAAAGCGTAGATTTGGGTCAAGGGGTTTGGTTTATTAGTTCGTGCACACCTCTGCTTCTTATCAATCTATTTCAGATTACATATGCAAACACGGCAGCAAATATCTCGCTACAACAGTAATGCAATTGCGTATACAACTATGTTCTTTCAGCTTCCATTTTAATATCACGAAATATCTTCACTTGGTTAATACCTGTGGCTTCGAGAAGAAAAGACATTGGCAAAATGAAAGTAGAGATGATTTCTTTATTTGATTCACACAAGATGTTATTCGGTTAGCTTTGGCAATGCTGGAAGGAAAGCAAAAAGGCAGATCTCTGTGCAGGAATGGAAGTGAAAAGACACCTCGGCGGCTTTAGTATTCAAGGGCATGCTTTTCATTACATCCTCTGTATTTGATACATACAACAATCTGTTTGAGAGGAAGACGGCAAGATTAATGCAGATAGAATTCAGTCACAGCACGACGCGGACTACTGTAAAAACCAAACATATACATAAGAAAATCTAGTTATTGCTCACCATCAATAGTTTACTCTAATCCGATTTTATATTCACCCAATGCCTGTTTTATTGTGGTGCTGAGTGAAATATATCACAAAAGTTGATGAAAAGCTGTATCTGTGTCGTTTGAGGCGAATGATCACCCATTCTGGTTTTAAATATTCAGCTATTCTCAGTAGTCCATCATTGCTACGCTAAAAGCAGATTTGCTACAGTGGCTTAGAGTGCAGCGATAACACTGAAGAGCGACGGTAACCTTGAAGAGTCCACTGAGAGTTTAGAGAAAGTCACTGAAACACAAGGCATTGTGGGAATGCCAAATGGAGGCATTCGGCCAATTAGAGGCGAGAATCTCCTCAGGCATCCCAGACCCAATCCCTGTCCCTTAGGGATCTCTCTCTCTCCTTTCTTTGCTCAATCTCTCTCGGCCTCAGTCGCTCTCCCTCCCTTGACTCTTTCCATCTCCTTCCAATTCCAATGCGGTTTGGCTTTTAGTCTTAAACTCTATTAACTCTGACTTATTTTATGCTTGTTCTTTACAACAGAGAGGCACAGATTGAGAGGGGTCAATCAGAGTCGAGCCCATAAGACCGGGAAGGAGAAACTTTTCTATTTCAATTCAAAGGTCTTTGTGGAAAAGAGTTTCTCTTTGAAATGTTGATTCAGTGGCCTCTGTGGGCCTGGAGTTATTGGACCTGCGGAACATTATTGAAAATTGCACGACATCTTTAAAATCCTGTAAGAGAGGGACTTGGTGTTAAGGAAAAATACACCAGCATAGGGAATGTTCAGGCACATATCCTATTTACCTATTCCACAGTGACAATGGGCTCTTTCACACATAATTTGGTGTAAATTGCACAGTATTTTATTGTATTCTGTTCAGAGATCTTGTGTGAGCAGGAGCCATGACTGAATTACTTTATACCTCTCCAGCTAATTCAGCATAGCTAGCTGTTCAACAGTTTATATTAGCAACTTGTTTTGGGAAGAAACTAACTAAAAGTAGTAACTGCATTTATCAGTAGCAGTACAGCAGTCTTGTGAATCGGTTATGTGGGCGCTTTCTGTAAATGAACAGCAAAAAAAAAAAAAAATTATAAAATAAAAATCACTGAATTGTGGCACTGTGTAACATTTTTTTAATGGAATATTTAGGTAAATGCTGCTGTTTAGTTATAGTTTTACTTATATTTATTAAAATGTATACGACCATTCAAAAGTATGGAGTCAGTAAAATGTTTTCATTAGTGTTATTTTAATGAATACCTTTATTCAGCAAAGATGCATTAAATTGATGAAAAGTGACAGTAAAGGCATATACTGATTTAAATAAATGCTGTTTGAACTCCTGAAAAAAAAAGATCATGCTTTTTATAAAAATATTAAGCAGCTCAACTGTTTTCAACCTGATAATAATAAGAAATGTTTCTTGAGCAGCAAATCAGTATAATTATTGCATATATAGTGGCTTAATTATTCCTGTATATACAGCTTACATATTATCATGCACAGGAATAAATTAAAATTTTAAATGTATTAAAATAGAAAACTATGTGTTATGTGTTGTTTTAAATTGTGATAATATTTCTCAATATTACTGTTTTGCTGTATTTTCCATCAAACAAATTCAGCTTTGGTGAGAATAAAAACATTAAAGACATAAGATACTACTACTACTACTACTAATAATAATAATAATCTTACCGACCCCCAAACTTTTAATCAGTAGTGTATATGTTTGATATGTTTACTCTCATTGTGCATTCAATCAAAAACCTGATTAATTGAATAATTAGCTGTACACAAAAGAAGAAGATATTTTGAGAAATGTCTGTGTTTTTTGTCCATATAATGGAAGTCAATAGGGCCTTTCGCACCGCTTTAGTTCCAGAACTAAATGTACAGTACTAAAGTACTGGGACGATTTTGCGGGAACTATTTCCCAGTACAATTTAAAGGGTTGCATTCGCACCGAGAGTGTGTACTAAGAAGTGACGTAAGCCGGTCGACAGCGGAGGGCGTTTTCATACGCGTTTGGCCAATCAATGTCTACTTGCGTCGCGATTAGTACCAGTTGTGCTGGTTAGACCCTGCTCCGGAGTAGGAGCTAATTTGGTTCTCGAAAAAGGCAGTCCGGTACTAAAATCGCACCCAGTTCCGGCGGTGCGAAAACGCCAAAAAGTGGGTAGTTCCACAATTAGTTCTGCTACTATGAAAAGGTTCCCGCGGTGCGAAAGGCCCTAATGGTTACCAAAACTCTTTGGTTTCTACTGATCATCAAAACCTTGTGTCCCACAGAAGAAGGAAAGAAATACAGGTTTTGAATGACATGAGGGTGAGTAAATAATGACAGAATTTTCAGTTTTTTGGGGTTTTACTACACTTTTAAGTAGATTCAGTCAATATCTGCTTATTGCTTGCTATCTTATAGAGTTTAACTAGTTTAAATGTGTCTTACCTTGGCAAGCTAGTTTTTTTTAAAATAGCTTTCCCAACAACATATAAGTTTCTTGGAGAGACATTATGAATTTATGCCTTCACATACTTCTCCATGGACAGAAAATAACAAAGGTTTTCTTTCTCCTTCCAAAGCCCTGTCTTCCCCCATGACTTGTGGTACACTGGAGCAGGATTTTCTTACTGAAACAAAGAAGAAAAATGCTTGAATATGAAAAATACAGTCTGTCATCCCATGTGCTGTAGCCTCTAGTACAATTTTTAAACAACAATAATAAACAAATGTCTTGAATACGGTATGTAGTAATACATCACTCAGACAGTAATTGAACTCGCTATGTATAACTTACATGTCTTACTGTAAGTTAACAACATGGGGGTGTGTTTCTGTGGGTGTCAGTATGTGTTTATATGCAGAGTCATTACGGGTGACTTATGCGTTGCTTGTGCAAGCAGAACTCATGTTGCAGAAAACATTTTGTCCTTCTTTCCGTTGATGGAGAGCAGGGAGGCAGTTTGGCCCTGCAGCACCATTCATTCTGCTCCAGTAGCACTGGGCTTCATGCACGGCGTGGTAAGATCAAGCAGAAGGGACTGCTTTTGAGTTCGGTTTGATCGTCGACCACCTCCGGGCAGATCAACACATAAACAACCAGTGATATAGACCCTCATAGGCCCTGCACTTCAATTACAGCATCACTCTTTCTCTTTTTCACAGGTTAGGTAACTATCCCAATCTCTTATATTGCAAGGCTTTTTAAAAATATTCAAAGTGTGAAAGAAAAGTGACATTTTCAAAGCGTACAGGTGTCGAATGTGGCCTTTCATTGCTTGTCTGTTCTCAGGAAGCTCTGAAGGCTTTCAGATTTATTGACTTTGCTCTCTGTCCCTGTTTGTACATGTTGTTCATATAGTTTTGGCGTCTTTCCATCAGTCTGGCAGAGTGTTTATTCGTGCGCTGCAGGCCACCGGTAGAACAGAATAACACGGCGTGCATCGGAAGCAGCCAGTATCTGTTAGGCTAGACAACTGAATAATACCTTCGTCTCATTATGGACTTGTTGTGTAAGCCGAACAACATGGTGCGAGGTCGTCTGAGGGCTTGGTCATGCATTTCCATCTGCAAACGTGGGCATTCAACTGATCTGACGGTGAATATAAAACACACATAAGAATAGTAGTGTGCTGAGTTGGATGAAAATGAGGCAGTCCAGTTGTTTTCTAGGGTAAGGAAGAATTTGACTGTCCTTTTTAATTAAAGGGCTTAAGTTGGAACATGCACACCCTTGTGAAAAATAAGTACACTTTAGCATACTTTTAAAAAGAGTACTTATTACAGACATAATCAGGGGCATTTCTAGCCTTTCATCAATACTGGGGCACAGAAAAAGTGTGCCCATATTTTTTAACTATTTTTTTTTTAAATACTGTTTTGGAAATAATTGTCAGAACAGAGTCGTTCAAAAGCTGCATGTGCAATAAAGAGCTGATTCGTTGTTGACTAATTATTTGCAAGTTTTGTTTTCTACGATGGATTGTAATTAAATATCCACCTCATCCAACACTCTTTTAGCTTTTTGTCTTTATAAAATATCCCATTACTCTTTCAGTGTGAGAAACTGCTATAAACAATCAGTGTGTAAGTGAACTGTCCTACACGCTCAGAAAAGAAGATACAAAAGCTGTCACTGGGGCGGTACACTTTCAAAAGGTCCATCTTTGCACCTTATTTACTCCTAAAAGCTGCATATTAGTACCTTAAATATACATATTAGTAGTACATAAAGTGTTCATATCAGTACCTTCTGAAAGGGTACCAGCCCAGTGACAGCTTTTGTGCCCTTTATGAGAGTGTAAACTGAATCTGGAACAATTTCAGACTTTTAGATCAAAAGAGTGATTCATTTATGAATCTGGCATTGCTAGTTCTGTTTCTAAACAGATAATAGAGAAAAACACATGACTTGATTGCTGAATTATTATCATTTAATAGGACGTATGTACCTCTTTATTTGGAATTTCATAATTAAATAAATTGCATTAAATCTGCCGAAGGTACTGACAAACATTTATGGCAAATTTACAGAAAATTGTATGGCATGTATTTAAATATATTTGTAATTACACATTTGTAAGGACGAAGTTGCTTTTTAGTACATTTAAAATATTTTAACTTTAAATGTAATATTGAACACCACACTACAATTAAAATTATAATCACACTGTATATGTGCTTTGGTATGTTAGTCAACACATCAAAATATGTTCACTTCTTTAAAGAATAACAAAAGATTAGTAAAACAAAATTATTTAAAATGTACTTTAGAATAAAACCTTTTATTTGACATTATTACAAATTGCACTTTAAGTAAGTACTCTATAAGTACTCTAAGTAGTATTTATTTCATAAAAATTATAATATATGCAAACACAATTTTTTATATATATATATATATATATATATATAT
>NW_015650012.1:1072964-1077598 GCF_001515625.1 Sinocyclocheilus rhinocerous | reverse complement strand
TGTGTGTGTGTGTGTGTATATATATATATATATATATATATATATATATGTGTGTGTATGTGTATATATATATATAATGAAGTACAACACAAATGCACATTCAATACAATTAAGCACACTTTCTTTACAAGGGCATCCTCTCTTCTGTTGAACTGTTTTTGGCGGAGCAAGCAGGGACAGATGCCACATGGCCCGACAATCTGACATTGTGCTATAAAGCAACAGCTGCATCATGGTGCCCTTGGGATTTGACACTAACCTTGAAAGATATCCCTTACTTTACCAGAGTCTCCTCCTGTACGGTAGCTTGTTGGTGATCGCCCAAAAACTGCATCTGCACAGCAGCGCACATCAAAACACCACAGCGGCAGCAAAGCAGCAGAACAGCCTGTGGCTTTGGCAAGGCCTGTCTGACCAACTCACTTCAGCCCGCCTTTTATCCGGCCATTTACTGTAAACACACAAACACAAACAGAGCGGAGCTCGGCTTCAGTGGGAATGGGTAATGATTCTGGTGTTTCATAGGAAACACTGCTCAGATCTTAGGCCCTAATGCCTCGTGCTGGATCATAAAGCTTGCGAAGGAACGCCAAGCAGCCTCTGCAGAGAGCTATTCTGGAGAAAACCAAATCGTGTTTATGCAGGCATGCTGTGTTGAGCTGTATCAACTTATCTATTTATATAAACAACATTTCTGGGAGTCAACTGTGAAGGAGTTTATAGTCAGCTGTACCAGAGCACTATTTCTTGACTTTCTGCTGCATCTGCTTTTGGTATGTAAGGGACAATTTACAATCAGCAGGTCATTATAAACCAAAATAAACCCCAAAATGGCCATCAGTTCTCAAATACAAAGTGAAGGCTATCATTTGTTATCAGCTGTAATTGCTGTCAAATGTAGCTTCTCTTTTTTTAGTTTAATCAATAGTTGCCTCTTTTTAGCCTTCCGAGACATACTAGAAACCGGAAAGAAGTCTAGGGAAGTAATGTGTATTTGAATAGTTTTAATGCAATTTTTTCCCCCAGAAAATATGGTAAAACTGGATTGATTGATTGATTGATTTTCCTGAATCTGCTATTGATATGTTCAGGGCAGTGCTTTCATTGTTAACTAAAACTAAAACTATACAAAAAATAAAAGAAAATAAATGAATAAATAAATGCAATGAAGCTGAAATACAGTATAGTAAAATATAGATCTTATAAAAACTATAAAAACTAAAAAAAAACTATAAATGTTGCTTTGGCAACTAACTAAAATTCCTAAAACAGAAAGAAAGAAAAATAAATAATATTTTAATATAAATATACATATAATTAACATAAAAGCACATAACAAAATTACAACAACCTAAACTAAAATTAAAATGAAACTGAAAACATAAAAATAAAAGCTAATTCAACATATTAATACATACTAAAATAGTACATAAATAGTACATAAATTAAATGAACACTGGCAAATTATAATGTACATTTAGCGGATCATTATAAACCCTTAATGTGAAGAAGAGGGGTTCTATCCTGAAGGGGTTTGTTTGTTTGTTCATTTGCTTAATATTATCCTGCTTATTACAAAGCTAAAATAAACAAACAAACAAACAAACAAACAAACATTAAATATCGTTTTAACTAAATTATTTTAATATATGAGCACAAAATGCTACAAAAGACATGGAACTAGCACAGCTGTGCGAAAGAATAGTTATGGGGCCATTATGCTAAAACATTTGACTGCTGAATACCATGATTGTCCAATGAGAATTAAGCATTCAAGAGAACCATGTAATTAGCATGCATAATGACTACAGTAAATAGCTGAACTAGATTTCCAACAGTGTTACAAGTCATGATTTTTAATAAAAAACAGTCTGTGTATCTGTGTAATTCAATTTTGATTCAGATATTGAGGTGAGTTAGCTTCAGGTGGTTATAAAAGGAAAAGCTCAGGGGAAATAACAAGCCCAGTGACCGCAGCAAAACACCGAGGCACAGTACACCCCATGCCAGCTTTAAAAATGGACATGAGCTCGGCTGAATATTACACAGCCATAATGAAGCCATGAAAAGCACCCTGAAGTGCATTCCACGCATTTGCTTACTTGTCCGTGTGTAATGAAGACAATAACAAAGCTAGTCAGTGCAATACTCCTGCTTATTTATGCATTCAAAAGACACTGAACTGAAAGGAACAGCACGAACACATGCATTGATATAAACAACGCCCTGTGCTTTTAGATATAAAAATGCAAATCAGTTGCATGCTGAATTTGTCAGCCTCAAACTATTTAGCAAATGTGCGTTTTTGCGCTACATTGCATTTGAAAATGTTTGTCCCCGGTTTTGATGGCAGCGTATGATTACATGTGATCTTTAGTGTGGTAATTCAACAGAGTGTTTTGCAGTTCGTGTGTCACTGACCCACATATGGAGCAGAGCAGTCTGCTGTCGGTTAGAGAACATTATCAGTGACGTGTTAATGGCAACTGCAGGCTATTAAACACCACAAAAATAAGGATGTATATTTAGAGGAATCTACAGAAATGGACTGAATTTCCGTTAAGACATTTATTTTAAGCTCCAATCGAGAACACTGAGTGAATTAAGTGTGTATACAGACTAAGGGAACTCAACAACCTCTAAAAGTGTTTGAAAAGTGTTTGTTTCTTCTTGGTTTTTGGTTTCGAAAAAATAATCCACAACATAAGGAATCCTTCTGGAACCCTACGGATAAGGGGTAGAGCTATTTACAGCTTGTTTGCCTGTACATACTCTGTCCTAAGGACCTCAAGTGCATTCAGATGTGTGCTGTTTGCTGCGGCGGGGTGTGATTGTGGATGGGTTGCTGGCGTAGTCATTTGAAGTAATTTAAGAATTATTGAAGGCAGTTCAGAACAAAGAAGCATCAAAGCTGATGCTCAAATGCACTGTATTAAGCCAAAAGGGATATAATAACTGTTCTGTTCTATGGGGATGGAAGAGCTGGCAAAGGAAAGTCTTGAGTGCATTGAGGGAACATATGGAGATGAGTGGGGTCTGGCACGAGCTGAGATGCATGACCCATTTTCTGCTATGAAAAGCAACAGATTGAATGCATGTAATCCTGATATGACATAATATACTTGCATTAATGCTACATTGTATGCAAGTATATTATGACTTAGTACTTAAGAGTCTATGATGCAAGCACTTAAGGATCAATTAAGGAAACAGTGCTGATGTGGCTAATACGGTCTAACTGTCAATACGATGTTGGGGAAAAAGACTGGATGCTTGGTACAGTCCATGACGGTGTAACTGATGAGATGCCACTGAATCCTGTGTGAAAGTTGGCACAGAGAGAAACTGCATTAATTAGTCTAAAAATCTATTATTCATATTCATTAACCAAGAGAAGGAAACCTAAACTCATCTACCACAAATGCTATAGCCACCAACTTTACTTACTTTAGGCATCAATTGGCAACATGGACCGCCACCACTGACACAAAGGCACGCAAACCCTCTTTTGATGTGAAAAAACTATTGTCAGGATTTACTAAAGACGCACAGTGAAAGACTAGCGATCAAAAGGTGTGGACACAGTGTCCCTTTCAGACGCAAAACTTATGGGAGATTATTTAAATGAATCATGCAACATGATTTACTAAGATTTGCGGTAGTCAATTTACTTTGCCTAATTGTGCTATTATTTACTGCCTTAAAAAAATCACATCTTAAACCAGACACTAATTTGTGCTCCTCTTGGTAGATTACGTTGGTCGTTATGGAAATTATCTGGCTGTGTCTGTGTTCCTTAATGTGCGCACTGTCAGTAAATCGGCCGTAGAACTTTCCACTCCTGTTGCCGCTTTTAAGGGATTGCACTCTCACGCTAATTTGAACAGTTGCTCTTTCTACACTCTTATAAATAAATATTTCAAAAGAGGTTTTTCCGCTCAGAAGACCCATAGAAGAACCATTTTGGGTTCCCCAAAGTAAACGGTTCTTAAAAAAAATAATAATATATATTTTTTTCCACTTTAAGGAACTTTTTTTTTTCCATTTGAAAAAATGTCATTTTTGGTTCTATGAATGTTAAAATTTCTTCATGGAACCATAGATGGCAATAAAGAACCCTTATTTCTAAGAGTATAATGCAAGTCTAAGGAAATACTGTGTATTTGAATAGTTTTAAATGGAATGTAAAATAATTGTAATGGGAACACAAAATACATATAAAAAAAAAATAAAAATAAAAAAATAAAATTCTGTTAACCCTCATTTCCAATTACAACCTCTCTTTTTGGTTCCCCAATTTCATGTTTTGGATGTATTTCATGACATTTTGGAAACAATGTAGGCAATTATGTATCATTAGGTCTCATAGATAAAAATGCGCTGTTGATACAGATGTTATTTAATCATTTATAAGGTAATTTATTTAATATGATACAGTAGCTTCTCCCTCCATGTTTGCCGGTGGCAGGAAAACTGAGAGATCAGAGTACAGTGAATATATGGGTGGAGCTTAGCAAAGAGTCAGGTGTCTCTTTACTCATCTTAATGTGATCTTTAATGCGTCAGTGGGATGTGGTATGAATATAATATAATATAATATAATAATTTTGATTATTATTTAAACATTTTATATA
>NW_015650012.1:1051059-1072954 GCF_001515625.1 Sinocyclocheilus rhinocerous | reverse complement strand
CCGCGCACCCTTCTGTATTTGACACTGAAAGAGCATTGCATAAGATTACAGATCTCACAGCACTGAAATGTAATATGACACCTGTAACATTTACCTGAGAGCCTCTTAACTGAGAAATACCTCAAGGTACCTTTGAGTTCTCATCAATTACATCTGTGTGTGAGAGCTCTTCCTGTGGCTCAAAGCACAGGTGGATGACAATGAAACTGTGAAGTTGTACTTTTCCAAGCGGTGACTAATAAGTGATTTGCTAGCCGAAGGAATATGAGTGGACATGTTCGAGATATCAGTCTCCCGCTTATGGCTAGATTGTTTTCCCCTGTGAGCAGCACTGTGTTCCTGCTGAGCGTGGGATGATTTGTGCCAAGAAAATTATCAAGGCGTTGGTGTATGTAATGTAATATTTGTTGCCAGAAGCACATAAATAACAGTATACATTATACACTTTCACTTGAACTCACTAACACACTAAAAAGATGTGCCTACCTTCTTTTTTCATCATTCTCACCATACTGTGATTAAACTACTAACCGATCGCATTCCTGAGCGATTTTATTAGCTCTTTCAGTTTGAGAGGAATGTGCAATGCCAGCACTATCTACCAACTGTGAATTCAGAATATTCCCAAGGAGTCTACGCTTGGGAGGAGGGGGATGTGATCTTGTTCTTGATCTTGGGTTTTAACGCGCATCGGATTCACCAAAAACAAATAAACGTAACGCACAAAACCGCCCACCCTCACGCACTCAGACTAAGGGGTTTCGCATATTTGGCTGTCGAAGATGAATAAGTGAATGCCTTACCTGGACCCAACAGTGCAAACGGGGGAGGTGAGGGGGACACCGACTCTACGTTTCGATGTGCAGCAATGGTGGAGATCAGCGCAGACATACGGTGAATATAAACACCAGCAATTGGAACAAAATAAAGCGGTGGCGAAAAAAGAGCGAGAGAGGGAGAGAGAGACAACTCTGCCTCCCCCTCCCCTTACAGCCTCCTTCATTTCTCTCCATCCCTATGGCACAAAGATAGAAGCACAGCCACAGACAAGCTAATCTCAACTAAGCACAGCATCAGCAAGAACTGAACGCAAACGGATGGGAAACAAATTTAGGGGCTAATTGCAGTCGTCTAAACCTACCGTAGTGCGAGTATATGTTCGAGTCAGTACGTGTGGGTCGCTCTCGCTCTCTCTCTCTCGCTCTGTCTTCCTCTCCGTCTGCTTCGCTCTGGCTGTGTCCAGACATGACTGGGGCTGATTTAGGTCACCGCGTCTGTCTGGCTGAGCTCGGCTGTTTCTGTTCGGCTCTGCCCTGCCCTCTGGACAAGGACTAAGTCTAGGACCGAAAGCCACCTTAACCTTGGAGTGGAGCGGCCACTTTGGCCAGTCACTGCGAATGGGAATGCAGATGGGCCCCGGCTGACTGGACGTCTCGGGTGGGACGAGTTTACGATGGGACGGACAGGTGATGCACTGGAATCCAAGCTTTTTATCGGCGACTTCTCAGTCTGGGAACCTGGTCTGGTACTTGTAGACGATGGCGGCAGCAGCCCCCCAAAAAAATCACGATCCGGGCTCGCTTATCCAAATTTTCTGTCAACATATGAGACCAACGTTAATTCCAAGTTGTTTGTCTCAGAGTTTGTCTTCTTTTTTTGGCTCTACTCTCTTCGAATGCTCTTCCCCGATGAAAATGATCCCTCAACAGCAAAAAGGAGCAGAGCGACGGTATTTTGAGAGGAAGTGCTCGGCTCCTCTGCCTCCCCGAAACAAGCCAGTTGACTGCAGCTGTGAGCTCCTGTGCCTCCACTCTAGTCGTCTGGCTGTGCTGCAGTGCGTCTCGGAGGAAAAAAAGACTCTACGTCTGTAGCCAGAGTGCTGCCACTCGCCTAAAACCATTGCCGTGACACAGCAATCAGCTGACTTGTGTCAGCAGAATGATGCGTCATCATTTGCTAAGCAGAAGGGATGCTGGGAAGTTTTTGGTGTGGCGTGTCCCCTGAAAACCCTGACTTAACATTCCGTTATACTTGTCTCCACTGGGGAGTAACAGTGGTACTATTGATTAATAAACAGGAGATTGTATGAGAACGAGAACAGTAGCAATGCATTTCGCCCACCTTAATTTATGCTCTATTTTTTCCTCCACTTTTTGCTATCTGGCTTGCCTCTCTGTCTCCCTTCCAAACTTCCTTGTTGCTGCTCTTTCTTTCTGTCTCTCTGTTCCCTGTGAAGTGCATAAATGAAATGAGGATGGCTTCTAAATTTCCCATTTCCAGTATGAAAAGGGTCTCTCATCCTTCAAATGTCACATTCTCCTCTGACAGACACATAAACACGCTCACATGCCCACCCTCCCCTCATCGGGCTTTTCATTTTTGTGCCATGGCATTCACAGTCTCTTTATTATGGTACAGGTACATCTTTGCAGTCCTTTGTCTGCATGGCTGTTGTAATTAGCATAAACGTAATATGTCTTTGTCCTCAAATCCATATGGTTGAGACAGTTAAGGGAGAGACACTGGAAAGGCAGCCATTAAGTGAGCACATGATGAACGGCTGGAGTGATCCGCTTTCTCCATCTCCAACACTGATGCCCTGCTGACTGCAATTGTGAAAACAATAATTGTTTGGAGTCCAAGAGAAACACTTCTCTCTTTCTCCTCCTTTCAGCACTCTCACTCTGTCTTTCTCTTGCATATATGTTTATTAAAGGATTAGTTCACCCAAGATGAAAAATCTCCCTTGTGGAAAAAGTATACATTTAATCATAGCCTACTTAAAAAAAAAAAAGAGTACTTAGGGGAATAATATACTTTAAGTGCAAACTGAATATAATGTTTTTGGATATTTAATTGCATGTTAATTGTAATTAAATGGAAATGTATTCTAGTTTACATTTACATCAAATGCAATTAGCCAAACTTTAGTGGGACTTTAAACCACTTAAAGAAGTAGTTCACTTCCAGAATGAAAATTCTATCATCATTTACTCACCCTTCACTTATTCCAAACCTGTATGGGTTTCTTTCTTCTGTTAAACACAAAAGAAAATATTTTGAAAAATGTTAGTATCCAAACAGTTGATGGGCACCATTGACTTCCATAGTATATATTTTTTTTCCTACTATGGAAGTAAATGGTGCCCATCAACTGTTCGGAAATGGTTAAAGTGTAATTCCAAATTTACTGACAAGCATTTTCGGTAAAGTAAAATGTACTTAAACATAATTTCTATTAAAACTTGTATGTCATATATTAAAATATATGTGTAGCCTAATTACACATTTATAATGATCAAGTTGCAATTTGGTACATTTAAAATATATTAACTTTAAATGTAATATCGAACAACACACCACAGTTAAAATTACCAAGTACTTTAAATGGGCTTTAGTTTGTTAGTCAACACATCAAAATAACTGCACTTCTTTAAAGCACAACAAAAAATATTAAACCAAACATAATAATACTTTAATGTATATTATATAATTATAATGTATGTTAAAATAAAACATTTAATTTTACATTTTAACAATTACATTCTAAATGTGTACGTAGGTTTGTTACATAACAGTCATAAAAGTATATTCTCTTTAAGTGCACTTAAGTGGCTGTTATTGATGGTATATTATCTGCAAGTACAATATATATATATATGAGAATCTTTTTAAAGCCTGGGTCATTCTTTTCAATGAAATGAATGGGTACTGGACCTTATAAGCTTTAAAAAGGACACAAAAACACCATAAAAGTGAACCATACAACACGTGTGCTATTATGTAAGTCCTCTGAGGTAATATGATAGCTTTGTTTGAGGAGCAGACAGAGATATAAGTTGTTATTCACTGATATTACTGTTAACTGCTGCAAACGGATCAATGACTCTAGAATTAGCTCAGTTTCATTTGTGACACATATCTTGCAGTTTTGTGATGTAAATCAACTGATTCATTGTAGAAGGTCAGATGCACAAGAATGAGTAATTCATGAATCCACCATTGTTACTCGTTTCATGCATTCAGAAGTCAGGTATGTGTCAACATTTTCATTGAATAGCAACTTAAATGTTGGTCTTTTTCACACAAATAGCTATCGTATGATTTCACACAAATAGCTATCGTATGATTTCTTGGGATTTATCGCAGCCATTTGTCATTTGAACTACTTTTATGATAATTATGGCTTTCACATCCTTTTTGAAGCTTGAAAGCTCCAGTCTCCATTCTCTGTGACTGCATGGAGAAGAGCGGCCTGCACATTCTTTCAAATGTCCTCTTTTGTGTTCCATGTGTGAAAGTAAGTCAGACCGAAAAGGGTGAATAAATGATGACAGCATTTTCATTTTTACTGATCTACTCTTTTAAAGCTCTATGAATTCCTAAAAAAAACTAAATTATTTTTGTTTGGATTTATATTAACATATGTTTAATATTTTTGATTCATTTAGGTCAGTGTGTCTGGGTTTCATGTATTTCGTGTGTGTGTGTGTGTGTGTGTGTGTGTGTGTGTGGATCTGTCTGGTGTATGATACAGCACCTGTTCAGTCAGTTGATGTGTCCTCTTAAACTCCAACAGACAAGAAAATAGACTTGAGCCTGCCAGCAAACACACACACACACACAAACCAAGAGTCAGGTGTCAGCTAAACCACAATCTGACTGGACAAAACCTCCATTGAAGTACAAGGCTAAACATGCTGTTCCAATAATCACTCAAAACATACTCCACGTTTGGTAAAAACCTTGAGCCAAATTCCATAAGTTTCGATGCAGACTGGCCATACACTCTCCATAACTGAATACATTGTCATTCTTTCCTCACTCACTTTGCTGTCCACAACAGCATTTCCCTCTCCTGTTATTTAAAAGCCACTCACAATAACCCAGAGAAAATCTACTGCTCAAGGTTGCTTGCAAAACATAAACAAGACCTTTCTACGAGTTGAAAGCACTCTGTTCATCAAAACACTTTTTGTTGCCTCCAGAACAGCAACAAAACATTTGGTTTGCTATTTAGTTGGGAAAATCATTCTCAGAAGGTGCTGTTGAGTTTGATGTTTACAACCCCATACACGCTGAAATAATAAAAGAAACATAATACCTAACAGTTCTGTAAAAAAAAAAAAAAAAAGTAAGTAAGAAAGAAAAGACACAAGCTCTATTCATAACTTTGAGTAAAACCTCCAGTGTTTACTAAATAAGAGATCAAGTTTAAGCTGCTGGAGACAAAAGTGAAGGGGAAAAAAAAACAGCAATAAATTCTCAATTTTTCCACCTGAAGTCATTTGATAAATCTTAAATCCTTAAATAAATAAATATATATATATATATGTACAGTCAAACCAACATTTATTCAGACACCTTCAACATTTCACACATTATCACAGTTTATTCACTTAGAAAATGGTAATACAATATGACATGAACTCAGAGTTAAACTGTCAGAACAAATTCATTTTGATAATGTCAGATAACACTTAAGCAAAACATGGTCAGGTCAAAGTGTCTGAATAATTTTTTATCCCTAATTTTTATAAATTTTACTGGTAGTCCACTGTATGAAGAATTTTTGGGTATAATTTGTCACAGTTTACTTTGTTTTGTTATCTTCCCTTACATAAATGGACTATAGTGTCCTGCACCCACTAGTAAAAAAATATCAAAAATTATATCTGGTGTCTGAATAATTTTGGGTTTGACTGTATATCACATCACACTCCATCACATTTTACCCCAAAATCGATAGGAAAAAATAAAAAAATAAATATATATATATATTTTTTTTTTGCATAAAGATAACAAAGCCTAATTTTGAGCCTAATTCCTCGAAAAATCTCTTTATCATAATGCATCTATTTACTTTTTACTTTTTTTCCAGAAAGAATAATTTCCATTATTATTAATGTTGCTTCTAATTAGATTCTCATTTACAGTAATACAGTGAGTTTTTTATTAATTCTCCGAAAGCAATGATGTAAATCAAAAGCTGCAAATATATATATATTTACATTACGATAATAAGAAAGGGATTTTTCTTCTGACATTACACTTATGAGAATTGTGGGGGAGTGTTTAATTTTCAGGAAAATTAATCATGATAGCACAATGCAAAAAAAAATCTTAATGGTCCTAATAGGCTTTGCTGCTTTCATTTCTTATTTCTTTTTCTTTTGGTTTTAGAGAGAAATATAACTCTTGACAGGTTTCACGATTCACCCACTTAATAAATAACATGTAGCTGAAAATAAATGAGCTGAAATAAACATGTCTCTGGATGAACAGTGATACTGGTGTCTTTATGTCAGTTGGTCTTTAATTAGCATCGCTTCAGTTTATAGTCCAACGGCTGGTAAAACTTTAAACAAATGAACTTGATTATATCACGACTGGAATCTTTCCAACAAATACCCTTCTGTTTTCCTATAGTCTCTTTATCGAGCAAATACATCGGCTCATAATTAACATGAAACCACTTTTAAGAATAGTTATGCTGATGAAGTGATGTTATCGAGATAAACGTTACTGTTCTTGGAAGCTCTTGCACTGGCAAACGGTAGAAACACATGAAACCTGAAAAAGGAGGCGTGTCTTTGGCCACCGTTCCTGATTTATTGCAGCAATGGGGAAGTAAAGTGGTGTGAAAGATAAGCGATCAGCCGTTCACTCCTGAACCTGTGTCCTTACCTCAGTGTTCTGCTGCGGGGGGAATAATCTGCTGAGCTGGACAATTGGCTGTAACCGTTTTGGCTGTCCGGTGCAAGTTATCTGGGTGACCTCACCACAAACAAGTTCCCACTAAAGAAAGAGAAAGACATTTGGGTGACCTTTTTGCACAAGTTTCAAGGGAGACAGTGAGAACTTAAAACATTACAGATGGCAAACACAACTTTAAAGGCTAAAAGGAATACCTACTGGGGTCAGGTTGGACCACAGTTGCATTTCAGTTGTACAAGAGCTCAGCCATCTCATACACACACACACGTGTTCGCACACACAAAGGCTCCATTGTGTGACGGCAGCGGCACAGAGAGGCTGGAGAAATTAGCCTGGTAATGAGGAAGGCAGCAATGATGGGACAGAAAGAATGTAATGAATAACTCAGAGGCACGTTCCTCCATGCCTTGTCATAACGGCTCCAACTACCATCTGACCTCAGTATGCACACTGTCTGCACTGTTCCGCGCCCCAATTCATCTTCCTGGCAACTGCAGGAAGAGCTCATTTTCATAAACCCTGCTGGCCGCTTGTCTTCAAATACCCAAGCCATCAGATTGACATCTATGCAAATCCATTAATATTTGTTTGTGTGTGCGTTCGAGATCGGCTGGCAGATTGATAAGGACGTTCCCGTGTCCTCGTCGACTGTGTAGTTCAGCTCCGCTGGGCTAAGACTGGCGAGATCATGTACTTTCTTGTCTGAATGTGTTTGGAGAGCAAACAGGCAGGATTTCCATGGCAACACTAAGCCAAGCTTGAGGAGTGGGGTTTGGATTGAACACTGTGGTATAGTAGGGAGTGAATGAGTGAATTAAGCATGCTGCCGTCGGTCCGCCGCGTCGCCAGACCATTACTAAAGCCTCTCCTTTCAGCCTATGAGATCAAATACTGTAATTATGAGTGGATCTGTCCATCTTTGATCCTTCTGTTGAAGCTCTTTTTTTTGATGGCAATTGCACATGAATTTTATCCTGTAGGTTTGTTTTCTAAAACAACACCCCATGTGAAGAGGGTAAAAAAATTGATTGATTACATTAACAATTTCTGAAATGTTTAAATATGCAAACGATGTTTCATTAAATATGCACTAATTTGTATAAGTTGCCAGAACAGAACCAGATACCGCCAGATTGAAAATATTTGTTATAGTTGTTGACATATTAGTGTCTTTTTAAAGGTTTTTATTGGGGAAACTTTGGATATTTTTTATATCACTCTAAATCAGAAAATACTGTCAACAACCAGAAAATCAACTAATTTCGATCATGTGTTTAGGAATAAAATCTATAAAATTGGGCAAATAGTATAACCCCTCTGCAAAAACTTTCAGCATATAGATATGAATAAAACTGAAGTTTGGTGGATGTAAGTGGAGCTTTCTGGCTCTCAAAAACAAGGTTATTATAGTTACATAAAACTGAAATTAAAACTATTAAAAAATATAACTACATTATATAACTACTAAAAATGACACGCCAAACACAACAAAATTACTAAAACTTTAACTAAAATGAAAATGGAAAATATAAAAAATGATTCAGAATATTAAGAAAAACTATATAATAGTATCTGAGTGATAGTAAAGTAACACTGTTCAAAACTCTTTTTGAGAAAATGGCCTTTAATGATACATATACGTATATGTTTTTAAATCTACAGACACAGATATATGATAAAGTCCAATAAAATAAACACTTTAAAGTATTTTGGATGTATAAAAAATGTATTTTGGATGTTATCTTTCCACTAGTTTCCGCTAGAAACAACACGTTATGAAAAGCCAAATAGCCCAAAAACTCAAAATGGACCAGTGCATGGAAAAAAACAAACAAACATGGTTTTGCTTGTCTTAAACAAAATGCCTATTGATAAAAAGCACATGTTGTGGTTGTCCAGATTATAAGCAAATTAACACATGTTAACATGGTGAGACAAATTCCAAATTTTACAATCAATTCAGCATCAGGCATCAGTACTCACCTTTGACTCACCTGGAGAAAACAGTGGTTGTGTGGCCTATAGCTGGTGTGTTCCTGTTGAGGTGTAACCACTAAAGTAAATAATCGTAAGTGCAGCAAGGTGGCCATCTGTCCCTGTGATGAGACACGATAAGGTAAGCTAATGTGCATTCTCTCCCAGCACACCTGTTTAAACAGTCAAAGGTGTTTGATTACTGTATTCAAAATCATATGGCCTCAGAAAATCTCAAGCACACGGTGCACTTTTGGTGTTGTAAATGGTTAACAGTTCTTTTAAACTCAGAATACTTCAGCTATGAGGTCACTGAACTATTGATTTCAGTTATATTGATTCAGAGTTTAGGAAGTCACAGTCTGCTTAGCAGAGATAGTGGAGATGCATCACTTCATCTTCACATCTCACAATAATGTGAGAATGGACTCGAGATGCTTGTCCTTTGTTGTTATTTTCTGTTCATGATAGATGACTTGATTGCGTAATGCATATTCAGATCTGTTTTATCTAACTAAACAGTTATTCAGAGCACACACCTTCTGTGTGGCATAACTGTTTTCAGCCTTATTTTGGCTCTACTATGCCATCTAGAGGCATAAACGAGTGCGGTTTTAAAGTCATGACGCCAAATGCTGTTTCTTCACCTCTTGCATTTGACTGTTTGCTGTGTGACTGCATTCTGATATCAGCTTCATTCTAGTAGCTAGAAATACTCGATTTGGAAGAGTGTGCTAATTAAAATGCATCGCTGAAAACTAGCTATAAAAAATATTAATTTTATTTGAAACCCGGCAACCAGAGCGTGAGCTACCAACACAAACAAGAACATGCTGCCTTTGAATGGAGAAGCGCGTGGAATGTGGGCGCATGTTGTCTGTCTTTGTGTATATAGCGCACGGCGATGCATATGTCTAATATTAATGAATGAGCGATTGTTTTTTTAGCGAAATTATATCATATGCCAATTTAATGCTGTAAATAATAATTTACAGTCACTCTATGATTTATGCAATGCCAGCGAGTCAAAGCAAACGCTTGATTGTGAGAAACTGAATTTAACAATCCTTGGATTTAATCCGTGTGTTATCCCTCATAATCGAACATTAGAATTGCTTATCCTAACTTGGGCACCCTTGCCAAATTCAGCGCGCGATCTAGGAAAGGGGGAGTACATAATGCGCCTTTAAAACTAAGTTTGCAGTGTAGATGGAATGAGGTCAGACAGAAAGCTTCTCATTGCACGCGCCGATTATCATTAGATACTATATTCAGCCAATGGACGGCGACGGGGCGTGGCTTTGGCTGAGGATAGGCTAGTGACAGCAGCTGATTGGCTGGATTCTCTTTCCTTTATACCTTCGGAAAAGGATAAATCCTTGTGAGGCGGTTTAGCAGAAGTATTGAAAGTTGTGAAGGGTGATAGGAAGCTCAGAGCATGAAAAAGTGCAGTCGCCTAAACCTACCGCATGGTCATACGACAAACTATGCTGAAGACCCTTGTCCGTTTCCATTAAGCGGCTTCAGATACTTCGCGTCCAGAGCGCACTCTGGGTTCGTTTTCAGTCGAACCGGCAGTTGAACGGCAGACTGTTGATTAGACGACATTGCCGGGACTTGACAGAGCTCCTGACGGGGATATGCGTCTTTGTGGACGGCGTGCTGAACCAAAAGACAGTCAGCAGCAACAGCAACTTTGCTTCCACACTGACTAAATCATATTTCGCACAAGTGTGAAGAAGAAGAAGATTAGCGCTCTCAACACGTTTCAAGCTGCAGCACGTGTAGGATTTTCGTGCGCAATTAAAAGTTTAGACTGTTGTAGTGAGTGTGCATGGGCACAGACCTGGCTATGGTGGAGCAAACGCACATGAGCAACAACAGCGACGTGCTCCCCGGCGATTCCACTGATTCTGGGGAGATGGATCTAGACATGGACGCCTCGCCGACTCCCGGCTCTCCAAACTCTGCTGGGGATAAAATGGACATCGCCTGGTGCAAAACCCCATCGGGACACATCAAGAGGCCAATGAACGCCTTCATGGTTTGGTCGCAGATAGAGAGGCGCAAGATTATGGAACAGTCGCCAGACATGCACAACGCGGAGATCTCCAAGAGACTCGGCAAGCGCTGGAAACTTTTGAAAGACAGCGACAAGATCCCCTTCATCCGCGAGGCCGAGCGTCTGCGGCTCAAGCACATGGCAGACTATCCAGACTACAAATATCGACCACGGAAGAAGGTGAAGTCATCCAGCGGCAAGACTGGGGAGAAGGGGGAGCGCGTGAGCGGCAGCCCCGGCGCGAAATCTGCATCCAAAAAGAGCTCGAAAACTCTCAGCAGGACGCACAGAAAGTCCACGGCTCTTGAGCTGACCTCCCACTCCGTCCCTGCAGACCACCACACTCTCTACAAGTCCAGGTCCGCCGCCAAACAGATACCCGAGAAACCAGCAAAGCGCGGGCATGTGTTCGGGGGGTGCAGCTCCGATAGCAGCCCGCCCTCGGTCGCCGTGCCGGCCAGTCCCACTCTGAGCAGCTCGGCGGAATCCAGCGACCCGCTGAGCCTGTATGAGGACGGGCTCGCGGGCGGAAAGGAAGACGCGGAGGTCGCTGCGCGCTTCAAGTACACCCGCGCGTCGTCTCCGACGCCCTCTGCATCGCACTCTTCCTCCTCGCAGTCGTCCTCTTCAGATGAGGAGTTCGAGGACGAGCTGGCGGACCCCAGTCCCGGCTTTGACAGCTTCAGCACCTTTGGCACCGCGCCTCTAGACAGAGATTTGGAGTTCAACTTTGAGTCGGGCTCCGGCTCGCACTTTGAGTTCCCCGATTACTGCACCCCAGAGGTGAGCGAGTTGATATCAGGGGACTGGCTCGAATCGACAATATCCAACTTGGTGTTCACTTATTGAGAGCTAGTAGTGAAAGGACAGATTGAAAAATGACTGGAGGGCTGCAAAATCCTCCGAGACGAGTCAGACGACGAGTCAACGACATGATTCCTCGTGTTTATCATGCATCAGATACTGTGGGTTCTCATTATCCACTGACAAGAGTGCAGATGAAAGTGCTTAGCTTGCTGGTTTGGTGCTTGGAAGGAGGCGCGCTTTGGACGCAGATGAGGAAGGCATTGCGCGATGGCGAGTTCACGTTGTGCGCCCTCTCCGACTTTAAAAAGGGACGTTTTTTAAACAGAAGAAAAGTCTGGTCATATGCTTGTTTTGATGGAGGTACTGAATGGAGAGCATGCGAGCGATTCGTCTGCTCGCACTTGAGATTGTTTACCAGAATCTTGTGTTAGACCAGAATCGCATGCTTTCATTACGATTTAACTACGAAAGGCTGTTGAGAAGCGTAACTGGTGTTGATTCATTGAAACCGAATGGCGGCGCCGTATCAGACGCAAAAACAAACACAATCACCAGCTTTCCTGTCGTCATGACATCAGGATTCAGACGCAACTCAGATGATTCGACTCTTTTACACTACAAATCAGGACCAAAATTCATCCGAGGAGCGTTCTCTCTCTCTCTCTCTCTCCCTCTCTCTCTCTCTCTCTCTCTCTCTCTCTGCCTTTTTACTTTTTCATCCTCGTAACTTTTCAGCGCTGGCATTTTTATATCGATGTATTTATATAATGGCCAAACATTGCTCCTCTCCTCCCCTCCGTCACTTGTGTTCTAGTCAGTCTGTTTTGTGTATAGGCTTCACATGCACATGTCCGTCTGTTTCGCGGAAGGGCTAGACTTGTTTCGTATTATTTAATTGATGACCTCTCACATGGAACGGAGATTAAATGTTTCATTATTTTCTGAGTGTATTTTTGTACAAAATCTATCGAGGGGGTGTCAATCGGTGAATATCGCTGTTTGGATTTCCGATTTTTAAAGCCAGGGGGTTGGGTTGTCTCCAAAATCTGCCCCCTAAACATGTTTACAGTGTCAATCCACAGGCTTCTTAAAGAGACAGTATCTGCATTTCAACGACCAATCGTCATTAGCCTACAATGAGTGCGCTGAGTGAGGTTGTATGTAGCTGCAGCAGCGACAGCTGCGATTTATCGCGTCCTTATTGGGGATACTGTACTTTTTGAATACCAATTTCTTTGTGCTTTTATAGTGACACATTTCGGTTTGAACCACTGGATGGAATTACAGATACGGTGGAAATGCCTATAATTCATGAACAATGAAGTACGTCTTCACTCCATAATTGTACAAGGATATTTAATCTTTTCTACTTGTTGGCTAAATGTAGCTAATTGTTTTAGTATATTATGGCATGGCGAATAGCATTTTGTATTTCTGAATTCAGGTTTATGTAGAGCAGTTGTGTTTAAGGCAGAGGATCAACATGAAGATTTCTATGTACATTGACTGTAAAATAAGTAAAAGATTGCGTGTTTATGTCTGACAATGATATATCATGACAGGAACAAAAACATATATCTTTATACATCCCTATGTTTAAGAGTGTTGTTCATGACTTTTGGAATACCATTATTTTCTGAGTGTATTTTTGTACAAAATCTATCGAGGGGGTGTCGATCGGTGAATATCGCTGTTTGGATTTCCGATTTTTAAAGCCAGGGGGCTTGGGTTGTCTCCAAAATCTGCCCCCTAAACATGTTTACAGTGTCAATCCACAGGCTTCTTAAAGAGACAGTATCTGCATTTCAACGACCAATCGTCATTAGCCTATGATGCGCGCGCTGAGTGAGGCTGTATGTAGCTGCAGCAGCAATTGCTGCGATTTATCACGTCCTTATTGGGGATACTGTACCTTTTTAATACCAATTTCTTTGTGCTTTTATAGTGACACGTTTCGGTTTGAACCACTGGATGGAATTACAGATACGGTCGAAATGCCTATAATTCATGAACAATGAAGTACGTCTTCACTCCATAATTGTACAAGGATATTTAATCTTTTCTACTTGTTGGCTAAATGTAGCTAATTGTTTTAGTATATTATGGCATGGCGAATAGCATTTTGTATTTCTGAATTCAGGTTTATGTAGAGCAGTTGTGTTTAAGGCAGAGGATCAACATGAAGATTTCTATGTACATTGACTGTAAAATAAGTAAAAGATTGCGTGTTTATGTCTGACGATGATATATCATGACAGGAACAAAGAACATATATCTTTATACATCCCTATGTTTAAGAGTGTTGTTCATGACTTTTGGAATACATAGATATGTTTTATTGTTTCATTTTGTGCAATATGCTGTGTACAATATTGTTTGCAACGCAACGCGTGAAAAGACAGTATAAGTCATTATAATCCATAATTATGTCCCTACTGGATGCAACGAATGCCTCGTTTGTAATGGGTTTTCATGTTTTTGTCTCGTCGCTCCGGCCGGACACGGCATCGACAGTATGGTGAGGGGCGTAACATTTCCTTCACACACTTGAGGTATTCGGCCAATCATAACGCATTGGATAGCTGGCCAATCACAGCACACCTTGCTTTTTCAGACCGATGAGCTTTGTAAAAATCGACGCGTTTCAAAAAGGCGGGGCATAGAGGAGAAACAATAATGTACAGTATGTGGAAAATAATGTGTTTTTTTAACTTTAAACCGCATAAACACATTTCATTACACCAAATACACAAAATAATGTTCTTTTTAGCAGCATCATATGACCCCTTTAAAAGCCTTTTTGAAATTGCCATTTTCCAGGCACCATTAAAATTGCCTAGGATGCTGTCATGCCATTAAAACACCAACCAACCAATCTATTTATTTTGCATTTGCTGTGTTGTTCTGTCTATTAATATACTATTCTATCTGCAGTATATTTCATTCTTTCATTTATTCTATAAATCTACTGTACTCTCCAAAATGGAAACACACTTCTTCAAGTTTTGGAGAATATCGTTATTGTTTCTTGGCCTAAATGCATTAAAGTTTTTGATTATTGGATTAAATTGGGCACAGTTTCTTTTTATGAATATTATTAGATCCAAACAACTTTAAAGCTTTACTGATTGATTGAAAGTAAAAGTTAATGCAAAACAAACCAATTAGATCAGAGTTTAGGGATGTTTTATTAATAGCTCTAGCATTTTTTATCTTCTGAATTGAATAGTTTTTTGTTCAATACAATATGTTTTCATATAGTTTATGTGTCCCTTAGCAATTTAGAGTTATTACAAAATCACATAAAAAAAAAAAACAAATAAAAAAAAAAAAAAAAAAAAAAAAACTAAAGAATTGTTCTGCACCACTATGGTCAAAGTCATTTTTGAGAGCAGTACTGCACCACAAAGGTAAAACACAGTAATTACGGCAATACTGAAACAGAAAATGGCTTCACACATTTTGGATTGATTGAATATCACACTCTGATTAACAAAAGTAGCCACAGGACCATTTATAGTCTACACTCTTAAAAATAAAATTTCTTTATTGGCATTAAATGTTCTCCAGAACCATTAACCTCCATAGAACCTTTCCATCCCACAAAAGGTTCATTATATATTCTTTAGATTATTAAAAAGTTATTCACACTAATAAAAAAAAAAAGGTTATTTTAAGAATTTTTCACTGAAAGGTTCTTCGGGGAACCAATAACCATAAAACTTACCATAAAACTGTTTACCTTTGCACAGCAGATCAGTATAGAAACCTTCATTTGTTTCTGAAATGTATACTCAGAAAAAAAAAAAGTACATTAGGTACAAAAGCTAAAAGGTACATCTTCGTACCTTATTTAGCCCTAAATGGTACATATTAATACTTTAAAAGTGCATATTAGTACCTAAAGTGTTCATGTTAATACCTTTTGAAAGCATACAACCCCAGTTTTATGCCTTTTATCAGAGAGTGTAAGTACGAGTGCTCAACAAGGCCGTTTGTGTATCAGGATTTTGATGCTTTAAAGACATTCTAGTCTAAAATAGCTGAGAATTAATATTATTTATTAATGCCATGCACCTGCACCAGCTCTGCTTTTGTATGCCACTCTATGTGAGACATATGAAGTGATGCATGGTCAAAAGATTGACAATCAGGCCTATTGCAACCCGGAGTCACAGGGAACTGTCACATAATGACATCACGATACTGTTTCATTTCTGTGGTCCCTGACAAACATCCCCACCCCCCCCCGGTTTTTTTTTTTTTTTTTTACACAATACACAGGCAAGTGGGTATGCAGCTATCAGAGGCGATCCAGACATTAAAACATGCAATAATCACGTTACATGGCTGCAATACGCCATGTTTACATGAGGGGAAAAAAAAAGAGATCAGATAGTTTGTCCGTGTCTCAAGAGCTGAGTGTTCCAGCAACTCGGTCTGAGTCATTATCTAGCATCATCCCGACTGATAGCGCAGGGTGTGAACCTAATGCCCTAGTCGAGTGTGAGCATGGATGCACACTGCAGCAAGAGGGTCTAGACATGGGCTCTGTGGGGGAGGAGTGTGAGTCAGATGAGATGTCTCTGCCGGGAGGCTACATTGGGGACGCTCAAGTGGATTGTTCAGCAGGGATGACTGCTGAAACCAATTAATTCCTTCTGGGTGCACTGGTTTGTGTCGGGAACGGGGAGGGGGCTCTCGAAAGATTTTGTGTTAATCTGTTTACATCCCCCAAATGAGAAAAGAGACAGGAATCCATCTGAATACCACAGATGTGCAAAGTTAAGATATGAATGTATCAGTCTGTCAAGCAGACTCGGATGATGGATTGTGTTGGGGTGCCGGTTGCAAGCTCATGTATCCATGTTTCTTGCAATGTACTGACTTGTTATCTGGAGTCAGTGACACAGGCAAAGTGTATACACACACACACACACACACACGGACACACAGAATCTCACATAATTATTTCAACTAAATAAAAGTGATAATACAATTTTTTATATTGTTTTATTATTATTATTATTATTATTATTATTATTATTATTATTATTATTATTATTATTATTATTATTATTATTATTTTATCTAGTACTGCCCTGAAAAACTATTTCACATATAAAACTTTTTTTTTCCAATATGAACAGTGTTGTACTTATATTTGTCTTCTAGGAAACATGTAAATATCTTCTGTAGCTTTTGAAGTGTAATACTAAATTAATAATAAGTGTGTGTGTGTGTACAAATCCTGCTTTATGTATTTAATAAAATTAATTAACAAGATCACACACTATACAACTTTATAACAGAAGGCAGCACAGATGGTTTGAATTGGTGCACTTAGCGAGATTAGTAATATTTACACTTATCCACATACTATGGTTGCCACTACATGACACCAATACAGCCCGGTATACTGTCATAAATGTATATTTATTTATATAACCACCCTAAAGCAATTTACTCAAAAGCCAAGCCCTCAATACACTCAGTGACCTTAAGTATATGCATTGATGTTAGCAGAAGGTGAATCATCATATTTCACATCTCTAAATGTACTGTTAAGAAATGTTTCATGAGGGCTCTGTCCACGCCTAAAACATGTAAACCTATAGACAACAACAACAACAACAACCATAATAATAATAATACTAATAATACTACTACTACTAATAATAATAATAATAGTAATAATATTTATTATTATTATTATTTTTATTATTGTTATTATTTAAAATAATAATAAAATTTCACTAACGTCTTTAGGTGTAATTCCGTTAAGTGCATCTTATTGGACAAGGGGTGGGGTCAGGGGTGAAAGGGGCGTGGTCAAGCGAGCTGTCTAGCACGTGCAGGCAATGCACTATCATCAATACAAGCCAAACATCCGAACGCTGAAAGAAAGTTTTGCGCTTTTGGATTATAACGACAAAACTGGATCACTCTTCAATGGACTTTCACGTGTGTTAGATAAAACTGTTCGTGGATAACTTCCTGACATAGGTAAATGATTTTGGAATATTGTAGCGGGGGTTTTGGTGCGTCTGCTCTCAAAGTTGAGCACAAAGGGGGAGTGGAGTATTCCTTTGTTCACCATGCTGCCTGCTCACAAACTTCACTTGACCACGCGACAATGGAACGAGAACACAGTAACCGAATGGAATATCAGTGCTGGATGACTTGTCATAAACCTGGCCTGTTTGGGAATTTTATTTACTCACCACGAAGAATAATCAACTAAATTATAACTCACGTACATTTTGGCCCTTCTGTCTTAAACTGTAAAATCATATTAATTAGATTTTTGAATAATTAGAAACCAGGTTATTAATATAAGTTTTTGACAAGAATTAGGTTAGCAACAGGTAGTTGTTTTTCAGTAATTTTGTGTAGCAATTCTGATTTTTTTAAATGACAGTCTGCGATGTGTTTCTTTTCATGAGTATATTTTGACATCTATAATTTCATCCATTTAACTTGTCACAATAATTAAAATAACAAAGGCAATATATTTTTCGATTTATTTTTTTTAAATAAAATGCTTAAACTTTATTATTTGGACACATAATTTTAATCAGGGAAAAAAATAATATTAAACAGAGAAAGGTGAAAACGGGCCATTTAAATATAAATTATCACAAAATGAGTTACAGAAGGTGCAAATTAAAGTTTAAATGCAGAGCAAATATTTTATTGCTTCATAAAATGCTCAACTGTAAGAGAAACTATGGTAACACTTTATTTTACAGTAGGTGTACTTCCCTGGTACATACATGGCAAATATCTTGTACCTATACAAGCAAATGAGTGGTAACACAAGGTACTTACCTGAAGTGTATGTACATGGTAACAAATAAGACATACGGCTGTACTTAACAGTCATACATGCAATTAGTAAGTACTACGTATTTACCATGTATATACATTAGTAAGTACAGTAAAGTATCTAGTTACCATGTATGGGCACTACCTGTAAGTGACCGTTATTACCCACACTTGTCTGTATGTACAAACTAATTACCATGCATGTATGACTGTTAAGTACAGCCGTGTTTCTTATTTGTTACCATGTACATACACTTCAGGTAAGTACCTTGTGTTACCACTCATTTGCCTGTAGGTACAAGATATTTACCATGTATGTACCAGGGAAGTACACGTACTGTAAAATAAAGTGCTACCGAAACTATTTTTGGATGTTTTATTTTTTTATTCCTTCCGCAATCCCTTCAATAGGGGAGCATCTTTTTATTGTCAAGACTTTTTAAACATGAGGATCAGGATCATAAAAAAAAATAAAAATCATGTTGAGGTCACTTGTTTTACAGTACATTATGTGATGATACTGATTACAGGTGTTCTTGGTACTTTCTATAGTAATAATAGCCATAGGTCACACTTGTTCAGTATTACAGAAGGAGATTGTTGTCTTCTTTGTTCCTTTACCCATGAAGTATACAATAGATAGCTATTTTAATATTGATGACACTGAGGCCTAAGGATGAGACACAATGAAAACAACCTGTTCTGTTTAATAAGAAAACGGTAATGTGCAATGCAAAGAGAGCTGCAGTAACCGGATAACCCTGAGAGCAAGAAAAGAAATAGAAGTCAGTTAAAAGCTTTTCTCTGAACTAACTTTACTTTGCTTGGACTTCCTTGCGATTAATTTTCACCAGTTGATTTTTAATGGATGCATGAATCTGTTAGGTGTCCTAGCACAGGTGTAGTTTATAACATTTGACAACCACAAATTTGTGTAATCATACTTCCATACTATATAGTAGGTGAAAAACATTATATGAGAAGTATTGTATGTTCAAATTTACAGTATTAATAAAACAATTGACAAAAAGTACCTTAATGACCTACTACTACTGAAGTACTCTTCCAGTAAACACTGTGGTACAAAAGGTACAAAAGCTGTCACACTGGTGGTACCTTTTCAAAAAGTACTTATATGTACCATTTATGTACTAATATGTACACTTTAGTTAATAATATGTACCTTTAAGGTACACATACACCTTTTAGGGGTACAAAGGTGTAGGCTACCTTTTGAAAATGTACCACCCCAGTGACAGCTTTTGTACACTTTTACTACATTCATATAGATCTTATTTAGCAGTTGCAAAGTAAAAAAAGTACCCACTCAGAGAGTATGTGATTTCAGATGCAGCCAAAGTGTCAAAATACTATTTTTTTTCCCCATCATGCACTGCATTTGTTCTCTGTGCAAACTGTTTAAAGCCGTCTGCCAGGGTTTAGTGCTGTGTTTGTGTGTGTGTGTGTGTGTGTGTGTGCGTGTGAGAGAGCAACAGACATGCTGTATTAATGTATGTCTGCTTAGAAAGGTTGCTACAGAGATAGCTGTGTTGCCTTGCCTTGGGATGTTGAAATGTCTTGTTTTGACATGCCTTGTCTTCCATACAAAAAAATAAAATAAAAAAAAAATAGGAGAAAAAAGACATTGCAGGCATCAGAAGACAGCACAGCTAATTAGTCACTTTTGTGCGGGAAGCGTGGTGAGATGATGTCACCGGCAGTGAAGTAATTACTACTCATAAATCATAGTGTGTGAGAGGTAGTGGTAGAGAAGCGAATGCGGCTGTTGGCAACTCTATTGTCTTGAACTCATGAGCCCACTTCTGTCTCCTTGGTGGAAAGGTAAATACACACCTTATAGCACGCAGATGTACTTTAGGATGAGGGAGATGAACCAAAAAAGCTTCCTAACGGCATCGCCCCCCAACGGTTTCCAGTGTAGTTATGCATCTGTTCAGCACAAGGGTCTTTATTTCAGAAATTAATTTCAGATTTCAGAGGATTTCTGGAGTAAAAGCGCTCCGGCTGCGCCGTGACATCAGGCATCATCCGCAGCATTAATTTTCTTCCCAGCATCACAGCAGTTGTTTTGGCATCCCCGTATGTTTTTAATAGTTTGGTATCTTAGGGCCTTGTCAAGATCTTGGTGGAGGCCTTTGAAATTAGAGTGAGTTTCTGTCAGCATATGCTTTGATTTACTTTCTCCCCGTCTATCTCTCTCCATGCAGCCAAGAAAGCCTGATGTTTTACTGTCCTGAAACAGTGTGGATTTGCTGACGGTGCTAAACCATAGGGATGCACAGGCTGGGCTCCACAGGCTCTGCCCAGCCGTAGCACTTCTGAAGTTCTCCTGCGCTCTCTTGTGACAAGCTGTCGGTTTATGACTGGGAGCAACTGGTATATGTTTGTGTCATGTTTGTGTGCGGTTTGAAAGCGCACATACGCCGAAGGGTAGCTTTGCGTCGTGAATGCTCGTCGATGCTTTGTTCTGCAAGAGTTTGTTGTATGTTGTTTTGAAGTGGGGCTGCCCTAAGTTCCTCACACTTTTGTGCATTTTGAGGGCACATCTGGTTCTCCAATGGGTTTTTTCAATGGAGTTGACAGGGTTTTGTGAGCGTATTAGTATATTAAATGTTTATGTTTATCATGCAGGCTTAACTAGGGAGAAAAAGAAAGAAAGAAGGGCTGGGAACAGCAGTGACTTGGTTGCGAATTGCACATAAGGAGCACATGAACCTGGTGCTTTATTCACAGCTCAATGCAAATGCAACACAGATGTTTCTGTACTGTACTGTGAAGTCTCCTCTTCTCTCTCTTCCCATCCTCTCTCCTGCTTTCTCATCAGAAAATCCCTTTATGGTTCAGATTGGCACACGACATCCAAGCTTCCTTGTTCCACCGAGCATAGCCTCCTCTCCTCCTCTTGCCTGTTTTCCATTGCTGCTCCTCACTCACACCCTGACACCTACATATTATTTCTGTTTTCTTGAACGTGTTTCTCTGTTATTCCCTGTTCCTTATTGGTCGACTCCTGTGGAAAATGTAATTTGAGCTGAATGAGATACATTTCTATGGTTTGGCACCTGGGCCATTTAGTGGCTTGCGAGACTTACTATTTTTCTTATCCTTTGCAATTTTCAGCAATTAATTCAGCTTGAACTGCTGTATTTGATGTCTATACTAATTTTGTGCTGTACAAAACTTTAGTTGTAGGTGTACTGTTTATGTATGTATGCATGTTTGTATGTTAATCTCCATACTTTTTGTAAGTATTTGATTACAAGCAATGTTTTATTAGTTATTTTTAGAGGGCTCTTAACCCCTTAAGTGCCACCCCCCATTTTTGAACATAGACGTGAAAGTGCACTATCCAAACTTAAATTATTATAATTCATGAAAACTTTGGAATACAGACCTAAGGTTGGACTCCTTTTTAAGAAGACAATCTGCAGATTACTGCAGAAGTGGAATCATTTCAAAATATTAAAGTATCAAAAAGTTATAGAA
>NW_015650012.1:1047523-1050440 GCF_001515625.1 Sinocyclocheilus rhinocerous | reverse complement strand
TATAACAAAGAGTGAAAAATTTAAGGGGGTCTGAATACTTTCCGTACCCACTGTAAGTATAATAATATAAAAACATGTATTTACATGGTAAGTGCAACATATCAAATTATTAATTTACATGTTAGTGCATTGTAGTTAAAGGCACTTAAAATAAATTGGGTCCAATAATTTTAACCCCTTGAGTGCCACCCCCCATTTTTGAACATAGACGTGAAAGTGCACTATCCAAACTTAAATTATTATAATTCATGAAAACTTTGGAATACAGACCTAAGGTTGGACTCCTTTTTAAGAAGACAATCTGCAGATTACTGCAGAAGTGGAATCATTTCAAAATATTAAAGTATCAAAAAGGTATAGAAGTTTAAATTTACTGTAAAGAAAATGCACTGTACCAATTTTTATTTTATTTTATATAAATTAAATATTTTTCAAAATATTTTTGAATCCAAAATTGATATAAAATTAAAGCCTTATATCTAATTAAGTTATGTTCCAAATTTGAAGTTGATATAAAAAAAAATAAAATTGAGGTTCCTTTGAGATTTTATTAAGGGGAGATTTTATTAGTAATTAATAATCACTAAGGGGAGGAGACCGCTAAAATATTTTAAAGTACCATTTCCATGGTAAAGCAATGTCCGATTTAAAATTGGTTTTCACAGGATGAATTCTGAGGTTTTAAACTTTCAAATGATATCAACGAGAGGTACTATTATAGTTTTTTTTTTATAAAATAATATTTTTAAATTAGTTAAATTAGTATATATATATTCTGTTTTCGTTTTAATTTTTATTTAATGTTTTATTAATTTAGTATTTTTTGTTACATTTTTTTTTCACTAAATCTATATGGTTTTCATTTATTATTATAATTTTTTTTTTTCTGTTTTAGTTTAGCAAGATACAGTCAATGGGAAATGTTGCCTTATAAATGCAACTAGTTAAAATAAAATTAAGTTTTTACATATATTTTACTGTTGTATTTTATTTAAGCTCAAGTTTATTTTATTTCTAGTAACAAAATTTTTTTGGTTTTATGTTAACATTTTTTTTTTTTTTATGGTCTTAGTTAACTGTTATACACTATTAAAATAAGTAATTAAATTAAGCTGAAGTAAATTATGAAATTAACTGAATTAAGTTGAAGTGCTAAAATAACTAAAACTAAAGCTGAAATACAATAAAGCTAAATAGAAAAAAACGAAAATAAACAAACTAATAAAAATGCATTATAAAACTAAAATTAAAACAAACTAAAAGTAAAATAAAAATTGAAAATATGATGAAAGCTAATATGTAATATTAATAAATACTATAACAGTATACAAATAATACTAAAATAACATTGAAATTGAGTTTGGAATTATGTTGACTATTTTTCCCTGTCTGCTGCTATTAATGTCACAGCTCAAAAACAATTGCAGGATGCAGAAATATTTAGTTATTTATTTTTTGCTTTAAATTGTATGTGTATTTATTTATTTACTAATTGAATATGGTATATCATATTTTGTAGAGGTTTTTTTTTTCTTTGCAAAATGCATGCATTGCAGGGCTAGTTATGGACGATTTAATCTAAAATATGAGATGTGAGATGGTGTGAATTAGAGATAAACAGAAAGGAAAAGACTTCCTAAAACTTTCTTTAGGTTTTGTTAGTAGAGAGCACATCTGTAAAAGCTATCACTTTATATTGCACTTGAGAATGAAGGTCAATGTCCTGTGACAGTTGGAGATTGGCTTCACTCACTTTGTGTGTGTGTGTGTGTGTGTGTGTGTGTTTAAGCAGTTCCACATGGTTCAGAGAAGATTGAATAATGCTCTGGGACTAAATGAGACCCAGTCACAGAGAGCCTTTTACATGGTGGAGAGAGACTAAAAGTCTTCACTGCAATCCAAACTCACAGTTTACAGTAATCATCTCTGAGTACAGTATTGACAAGGAACTGAGCCGCCTGAACTGGAAGGTGAGAGACATTTTCCCATGAGAAGATTTTAGTTAATGAGCGGTGGTTTGGAAAAGATGAGAAGACTCAGCACTCTGGGGCTGATTATGAGAGTAAAATCTGAAACGAGAGCTTTGAGGTGGGCGTCACAAATGAGAGAGTGGCAGACCTTTGGAACATCTGCCAATGTGCCTGTGAATTATAGCAGATTCATTAGATCAAGTAGGCGGAGGGTGTTTCTGAGTACTGACAGTTCACAATCCACAGGAGGTCACACCACTAGTGAGCGTGTGGATTGTTTGACACTCTTTCCTGACCCCATCTAGTCGGCTGGTGTTCGAGGCAGCTTAGAACCGAATGTGCATTATTTCTTTGCACTAAGGAAAGTTAAATGGGGTCAGCGCATTAGTGTGTGTTATAGCCATTTCCTGGTTTGTTGGAAACGTCCCAGTCGTGACATGCGAAGTCTCTGAGATACTCTGGCCATTAAGAACCATATATCCGAGACTTATTACTCATTCGGTTAGGGTCAGTGGAAAAATCCTATGCTATGTCATGACTACAGCGGTGCGGCCCAGGCATGCTCATGCACCAAACACCCTATGTATGCAGTATATGGCTATGTTTACAAAGCAAGCCAAAATGACCAATTCATCCATACAATGACTTTAATACACATATTCTATGATGAGCATGTTTTAATATATGAACAACATCACTAATGATATAATGCAAAAAATAAATAAATAAATGGATGCATGCAATTCTTAAAAAGAAAGCTTTACTGGGATAGTTCACGCAAAAATGAAAATGGTCATATTTTACTCACCCTCATGTTGTTCCAAACCCATAAAACTTAATAATTATAATCAATAAATAATTATAATTAATAATAATAATAATACGTTTTATTATTATTATTTGTCCTCCAAATTAAAATTTATCGTGTCATGCAACCAACATGCAGG
>NW_015650012.1:1024966-1046963 GCF_001515625.1 Sinocyclocheilus rhinocerous | reverse complement strand
GGTAGGGAAGGCTAGTTCATGTTAAATGTCATGTGATGCAACCTCTGAAAAAATATAGCAGAAATATAAAAATTGTAAAAAAAAATATATTAAAGAAAAAATTGAATTCATGATATATTTGTAATATGTTTTTGTAAAAAGAAAAAAAAAATTTAATCATGTATAACTACTTGTAAATAATAAAGATGTGTGCGCTCAAATGTATACAAGGTATAAGGCAAATCTTTTTAATCAATAACTGTAAATTTTTCTTGAAAGTAAAAGTAAAGATGGTAAGTAAAAGATGTTCAAAACTATATGAAACCATCATAATCAACAGATTCCATCACATGATTTAATATGACATTCAGTGTCACGTGAGGGAAGGGGAAAAAGATATGGGCCACATTCAACTGCAGTGTGAATGTTGCCTTAGCTGCTCTCTACTCATGCAAAGTAATTAAGATGTAAAAATATGTGCTAAAGCTGTCATTTGTGAAGTCCAACGCTTGTAGTGGTCTGTCAGTGGAGCCTTTTACTTTGGAAATAATGGTCTTAAGCTCTTAGCCTTTAATTCATGTGTGGCACCTAATACCTTCAGTTGATTCATCAATATTCACTAATTGGTTTTAAAACTTCTCATGGAGTCTGAGCTGGCAGTATTGGATGGAGTTGTTCTTCAGTTGGCTTTAACATTTGTATTCCTAATGCTGCAGTTCCAACGACTTCTCTTAGGATCTGAAGAGTGTTGACGCCATTTACCCTTTTCACTTGTCTTTTTTTAATTAATCCCTTTCTAGCTGTGGTGGGCCAAAGAGAATCCTGTCTCATTAAGTGTCTAAATTCATGTGGCAGACTTGTACTTTTATAAAAGGTACCAATCAAGGGTGTTAGAGTGGTGCACTGTGCTTCTGTTATTATTAGCAACTAATGCATCACTGTTGGCTTTTCAGCACGGTGTGTAATGGCCAACTAACGGCCCATGTGCTCTGAAGTAAGTGCAGTCATAGCTTATTGCTTACTAGCTAAGGGGGACAAACCCAGCTCTGCTTAAAACAAAGTTTTCTTTAGCATTGATGAGGTTTGTGACCTCAAGGAACTTGGCCACACATTGAGTCTTAGAATCACTGTGCTGTACCTTCAACAGTTTTGTACACAAAGGTTATTGTGCCGCTCTAGGCAACTGTTTAGAGATCAAACTGCGTCTTACTCAATCTGAACAAGTCCAGCTTAGTCGTGTGACTTGATCTATGAAAAATAATGTGATGCTAGGCCATTAGTCATTTTGATGGCGTATGTTGACATAGTATTTGTCTGTACCGGTGGTTTTCGGTCCTGGTTCTTGAGACTCTCCGCTCTGCACATTCTGTATGTCTGTTATCTGACACACTGAGTCCAGTTTATGGAGATCTCTGCTAATAAGGTTATTGGAATCAGGTGTGTTAAATAAAGAAGACATACAACATGTCCAGTGCTTTGGGTCCACAGGACCTGGATTGAAAACCACCGGTCTTCCACCACAACTGAGATCAAGATCAGAGCTGACAAAAGGACTAGACTGTGGAAAATCTCTCTCTCTGGATCTGTTATTTGATGTATATTGTGTCACATCTGAGTGCTATGTTGTCCCTGTAAGTTAGAAATACAAACACACACTGAGACACGCATATGTTTTAACAAATTCTCATCACATATATATATTATGATGATGTTTAGTTAAGTTAGTGATCTTTTCTAAATCACACCGTACTTAGCTACTCCACATAATATTCAAAGAGAGAGGCCAGCATAGTTGAACGTGTGGTCTAATCCTCTGGCTGATTCCTAGCATGCACGTCATCTTCTGCCATCAGACTGACTGGACAGAAACACACGAACAAGCTTTCACACTTGCAGCATTGGAATTCAGCAAATAAAGTGTCATGTGGAGGCACACCCTACAAAATGCTGTTCTGGCCTAAAGACTTGCAGCTTTTAGTCATTCAACAATTAGAATACACTGCAGTTGTTTAATACTTTCATAAAGTTCAAAATGACCCCATAATGGAGCAGCTTTCTGGGTTGGAACTAGAAAGCACTGGAGCCGTTGTATGATAAGTCAGCGTTTATTTTCCTAGCCAGGGGTTTGATGTATGGACTAGATGTTTGATGTATGTGCTAGGTGGACATGATCCTCATTAATTCTGACTGTATTAAAACAGGCCGTCAGTGACGTATGATGAAAGTCACTGTACCTCCTTCTTGCCTGTGTGCAGATCCTAAAGCTGTCCAGTCTGGGGGTGGAATGCAGCTTTTGGCAGCAGTAACAGTGGCCGCCTTTGACGAAACACACCCGTGAACTGCTGCATCTCGCACAGTTGCGTTCCTCTCTGAAATATTTCAGTTCCAGTCAGTTGCTGTTGTCAAACATGATTATTGATACGCAGCTTTTTTTTTCATTTCGTCGCACTCTGTACCTCCCTTTTTCCCTCAGATGAATGTTATCCATGAGGCAGTGCTCAAGCGGCGAGGTTGCTCCTTCCACAAGGGACCGCACAAGTAATGATGCCTTGATGTTTTTCTTGGGCATCGACTTTAAACAAAAATACACAGCCTTCTGCCCACCTCACACATGCAAGGAAAGGAGCACACCCACCTCTCACTTTAGCATATGCAGACTTCTCAGCATGCTACCGGTTTCATCTACCCCACGCTCATGGGTTTGATGCTAAGCGAGGCTTACGTTTATATCTGGTTCTTTTCCTGTGATAGGTCGTAAAATAATCTGACTTAAAAGCACTCTGCTTTCTTCATTTCAACCTCTCAAAAAGGTCTTGTTTCATAAGATGTCGTGGTGGTAAAAGGAGACATCAACAAACATGGTAGCAACTGAGCCCAGGAGATATTTTTATTCCTCAGATGTTGTGCTTCCATAGCCTAAGAGACTTAATGGATTACTCGGGTTAAGTATTAACCTTGTCTCAGATGTTTTTCCTAAAATTCCTTGGGAGGAATAAAATGGATACAAACTAGGTTATGTATTGAGCTAAAAAAAAATAAATGTGAAAATGATAACTTTGACAATTTGCTATTGAAAGTTTGAGAAATGTTTAAGTTCATAGTGAACCTTTTTGGTTTCAGATAATGTGTATTTGTGGGCAAATCTGAGCTTGGTTCGAGACACTGTTGGAATAAACTCTAGTGCAGAGTTATTGGGAAGCATTTCTTCTCCATTTAATGTAATTTCTGTCTGGCTAAGGACCCCCAGAAATGATGTTCTCCTTGCAAAGGATTCAATTCCTAAAATATACAGACATCTGTATATTTTCATGTATAAAAGCTTATGTATACAGTGTGTGAAAATGTGATATTTATACAGTATTGTGTGACATTTGTATTGTTACTGTTCTGAAGCCAATACAAATTATTAAAATATATCTGGAGAATATTTACTTTGTATGTGAACAGTGTATCTTTTTTCCACCCACTGATAGAGTAAAGTGAGATATTTAAACAATTTTTAAAAGTTTTGATGTTTGACTGTTTAGTAGTGCTGGGCGGTTTGACCAAAAATCTGTATTGTATTTATTTATTTATTTATTTATTTATTAAGGATTCGGGCGACTGTGCCTTATATTAATCAGAATGCATGAAACCGTTGCAGAACCACTGCATTTTAATCACGGTCCAAACAAACATGCTAGCGTGAGCAGTTTTTGATGTAAAATAGATTGTAAAATTTCAAAATCTAAAGCAAAAATAATGGTCTGACGTTATCTTTGTGATATTATGCTACATAAAACATTTCTGAACGAAACAAAAACAGCAGACGGGCCGAATGAGATGCAGATTCACTCTCTGACAGCAGGTGGCGCTTATGAACAATGATACAGTGTTTTCTGGGTTACCACTGTAAACAAAGCAGTGCTGCTCTTTTAAATACTACATTAATATACATTATATGGAGTGATGATAAAGGCATTTATAATGTTACAAAAGATTTCTATTTCAGATAAATAGTGTTCATATCGATATCGGAATTATATCGTATCGACCGAAATGAAGAAATATATCGTGATATCAATTTTGGCCATATCATCCAGCCCTAGGTAAGATGAAAATAAATATCACCCAGCACTACATTTAGGGTGCGTTCACACTTGTAGTTTGGTTCTCTTGGTTTGTTTGGTCCGGACCAAAAAAGAAAATGATACATTTGGTCCTGGTCCTGGTCCTGGACCACCTGCGAACTCACGAAGAGCTCATAAAAAGCACTTTACCTCCTCGTTGCTCCACATTTGCCCACTGCTCATTTTGTTTTGGATACACCGCTCATTCCGCGTCGTCAAATCATGTTGCGTAGCATCACATCTTGTCATTACTTCCTGTTTTTGGTTCGTTTAGAAGTATTGGTCCGTGTTGCGTTCATATTTCATTTGAACCGCACCAGATTTTGTTTGGTGCGCACCAGGGTTCGGATGGCAGCGTTCACACTTACTCAAATGAACCGCAGTAGCAGAGTTTGTTTTAATCGAACCAAACGTGACAAGTGTGAACACACCCTTAGAAACTAGTGTTGTCAATAGTGTAGAATAAGTTTGTGATTTATCACATTGTTTCTGATTAAAAAAGCAGAATGAAACAAAAATACCAAATTTGGTAAATGTGCTAAAAAGATTGTTGAACTTTAATATCTTAATTTTATAAAATAATATTTTATATTATATAAATAATAACATTTTAGCATACTTATATAAATACATGTATAATATATAAATAATAACATACTATTACATTTGTTTCTCTCAAATTATCTGCCGACTCCCAGAGACCCATTTGCTGTCCCTCGATTTGAAATTATTTATGAATATTCCCCCATTTTGAGATGTTAAAGAGATGCAAAATAAGAAGTGTTTTTTTTTTTAACCACGTGCTTTTGTTGTTGCGCATAGATAAATCACACTTCCTGTTTTAGAATGAGTTTGTTTGTGCGTGTGTGTGCATGCATATGTGAATAATGCTCATAACATAGTTCTGACCTTTACATAAATGTTAAGTCATTGACTCCCATGCGAGGCCACAGATATCAGAAGGCAGTGAGTAGATTTATACAGATTAGTACAGTATTCCTTATTCTGTGCTTGCTTACCAGCCTTTCACTCTATACATCTCTCTTTAGACACACTTTCTCCATCCTTTCCCATGACCCCTCTCTATTCTTCGACCAAGAGCACCTGCGTGGCTTGACGCACCTGTGTGAGTGCTCTGTGTTTGGAAGGTTGTTGTCATGGTGACTGGGGAGATATCTCACAGTGGAGGGCCGCTTGATAGGATCGGCCAAAGTGGACCACCCTCAGGGCAGCATATGAAAGACCTCATTGTGCCAGGAACCACAACCAAATCTATTTCTCCCTGTGTGGCGGGCGGCCCAACTCAAAGCTGTGACTAAGCTTTCTGTACCTATTTTTTTTTTCTCTCTGTTCACGTATGCTTGTCTGAGGTGTATGGACTGAGTGAGTGTTTCGCTGTATAACCTGATTTCCTGTTCTTAGCATTGACTTTGTGTCAGTGCCTTTTAAAGAAGACTATGAGAACCTATAGTGCCCTCTAACATCCTGTCTCCCTTATACACTTAGGTCAGAAACATACTTTGCGCAGCGACACAACTGCAGATGCAATTGCTGGCCAACTGTGAATCTGAAAGTGGTCTCCTTCATATAAATTTGATTTTAATGGCAATCAAGTCAAGTTCAAGCAGTAATTAACTCCTGATTATTATTTTATAATTTGTGACTGAAATGCATAATGTATTAACCCAGAATTCATTGTGTCCCCCTTTTATAGAGCAGCAGTCTGTTACTCAGCAGAGACAAGTGGTAGGGATTTTGAATAATTTGAATGCATTAAGTGTAGAAACAATTTTTCACTCAGAAATTGTTTGGAAATTTCACAATTACAAAGAAATGGCAAGTAACATTGAATTAATGAATAAGAAAAACTTACAGTATTAACGTACGTGAATTTTTGTTTTATTTTCAGCTTAACCTTTTTTTACAGTGTAAAAAGATTTGTTCAAATGTTTGACTTATTCATTTAGTGAGACTTTGTGTAAGAAATATAGTAATGCCAACAGGTATCAAGTGAGACAAGCGAGTGTATTTTAATGTGTCATGAATGGTGAGTCATTGAATTATTCACTCAACCTAACACGGAGTCAATCGGAATGCGTCTTATTATTCTTTATTAAAATTTTTGTGTACAAATCTTCTATGAGACTTCAGAAGGTGTGTTTAAGCTTCAACAAAGCAGATAGGTTTTTTTTTTTCTCAACGGCTGGGACATGCCAATCTTAAATGAGTCATGACATGAGAAACCAAATTTCCCTTGATCTTTTGACATAGAAGAGGTCTTTGTATGCTTAATACATCCTGCAAGTTTCATAACTTAAAATGTCCTCATCATCAATAAAAAGCATTTATGTAATCCTCAGAAAATGGCTCGTTTGGATCAAAGGGACAAGGTGACGTCATGAGGGAGCAGTCGTTTGCATATGGCCGCCTCCAGAGCAAGACAACTATGCCTATTTTTTCATCATCGCATCGTTGACACAGGTGTTCAATCAATGTGCAGCGAGTGGGTCTGAAGAAGTAGTTGTTTACAATAAGATTGCGATGCCAAGCAGACGATGTGCCGTTCCTGGCTGTGGAAAAACAACGTTTGTATACACTGCCGAAGGATCCCGACGTCATAGAAAAATTGATTCAGTTTATTTTTAGTGAACGTCCTAGTCACGTCAGAGCTAATTTACGCGTGTTTTCAGTATATTTCACCATTGACTGTTTTGAGAACAAATCGCAGTATGATGCTGGCTTTGCCAAAATAATTTTGCTCAAAGATCAGGCCGTGCCAACTGTTCTGGACCCAACAATGCCGCAAATTGTAAGTAACGTATTTCATGTAAAAACTATTTTTAAAACTGTAATGATGGTAATGGATGTTAGTTAATCATAAAAGTGGGCGGTTACACTGATCTCTTAAAGGAAAAACACCCCAAAACTGACTGTTTCAGTCGAAGGATGAGAAACAGGGTGGAAAAAGGTCATAAATCACTCAATTTTGAATGTTTTTCATCCAAAAAACTTTAGTAATATTATAATTGCATCTCAGGGAACATAAAATAAATAAATAATAATAATTTAAAAAAAAAACATGTCATGACCCCTTTAACAAATGACATGCTGTCTCATTCAGTCAGTCATGAGATCCTTGTTGGTTTGAGTAGAGCCAAAACCTTAACATTATCGACAATGTCAACAATGAAAAATTTGTCGACAAATATTTTTGTCAAATAGTTGTTTGATCTCATGACCTAATGTAACAGCCTGTAATGATGCAGTTTGACCAGTGTGGCACTGTAGACGCAAGACTGTAATTCAGCCCTACTGCATGCAATCCAATAGAAAACACGCTTATGAGATATGCAAACGAAGCCGAACCAGTATGGGGAAAGTTTTAACAAAACTACAAACAAGAAATTCTCTCATGTGTAAAGGCCCCGATATAACTCGCGTCAAGTACTTTACATTTTTCGGTTTGGGGGTAGGGATGCAACGATTATAGATTTTGTTGGTACGATTATTGTCTGAAGAATAATCACGGTTTTACGATTATGACGATTATTATGCATTTATTCATTTCCCAACATTACTAATGTATAAAATCACATGAACACTCTTTAGATATTAAAGTGTTATTTATTGCTGGCTTTTGAAACAGAAATAACACAGTAACCCAACTATACAGCACAAAATAATAATAAACAAAAGACAAACAAAAGTCCATCTCTCCCATTGGAATTAAAAAAAGGTGACCTCTGCTCTGTAAACATCCATGACAGTATTTCTCTTTTGAAAATAACAAATGGTAATAGACCACAAAAGTATTTAATGTTTTCAGTTTGTACATTCTTTACACTTCTTTTGGACCTGGGGTAGAGAATTTGGAAACATGGTGAAAAAAAATATTGTTGGTTTTTACTTATGAATAATACTACAACAGGGATATAAATAACACTACAACAGGGATATAAATAACAAAGTTAATGAAGTAGCCTATTATTAGGCTACGACTATGCCTTCACGTCGTGCATTAAAATCGTTCAATGTACAGCAAGCCGTGCATTATCCCTTATGTATTCGCTCTTTAGCAGCAGTTTTTTACAGCAATATTTAAATGACACCCTGGTCATTCTTGGTGTACCCAAAATGGTCCCACACTATCGACAGGCATTTCTCTGGTGGAAATAAAGCTTCACTGTTTGGTCCATCTGTCACAGTTCATCTAATGCAGCCTCCGTGCCTCTGATAAGCACGTCATTTTAAGCTGGTGCACCCCTAGTGTAACTTTTTTCGTTTTGCGCAAGCTGCAACAGTTCCGTTCAGTGTAACAGAAACACTCGGTTTAGCGGAACCTTTACGATTAACCGTGACGTTTTAAAGCGCGGTTAATCGCGAAACCGGTTAATAGTTGCATCCCTATTTGGGGGTAAAAAGCAGTTCGATATACAAAAGCAGCGCTTTACTGTTAGCGAACATCCCAACGCTGCTCAGATCAGCATTTAGATGAATATGGAAATATGTGCTGCATGCTTTCTTCTCAACAAAATAAACACAAAACAAACATGACTGGTGAGAAAACAGCAGTTAAGAAAGCATCTGTTCATAGCAATGTGGGTAAGTTTGCACAAGCTGTGCAATCGTCACTCCCGTAAAGTCACATCATGGTTATTTATAACGCATTATGCAGTAGACCGCTTTAAAGCAAGCAGCTTTACAGTATTAAACATAGAAAAAAACAATGATAGTGTCACGTTCAGTAAGAATTGCAACTTGATTTTCTGCTATAAACCAGCTCTATATGAATTTGTATAGATTGCAAAAGCTAAATAATCAAAGCTTACTGATTAACTAGTGAAATAATTGACGATTAGTCAATTAATTGTATTAATAATCACTAGACTAATCGCTTATCTAAATAATTGTTTGTTGCAGCCCTATTCTTGAGGTCATGATTTGTGTAGTAAAACTAAACTTTTTGTTCTGCATATTTGATTTCTGGATGATCAATGTGAGTCATTTTTTTCCCCTAATCTTGTTAAATGTATTTGTGATCTTTTATGTCAAATTCTTGCATTTTAATCAATAAATTAAAATAATAAGACATTACAAGGCTGTTACCAACCAAATTAAACCAGTATGAACCTGGCTGAGGCTTCAGTGGGAAAAGTCTAGTGAATTAGAACGATTTGTTCACAAACAAAAAGCTACTAGCTGAAACAGTGCCAGTGTGAAAGCACAACTGCAGTCATGCTGCTTTACTTATTGCTTGTGCATGTGGTGTAAAACAGGCCTTCGACTGTCCCCACACATGCTTTCGTTTATTCTTCTCATTTTCTTGCCTTCTCTGTTTCTTTTTCTTACTCCCACCATCTCTATCTTTCTTTCCCCCTCAATGAAGAACTTTTGATGTGTGTTTAACTCAAAGATGGCAGGAAGCTGGCAAAAGCTTCAAATCATGTGGCTTTTTTAGCCATTTGCAGCTGCTTGCAGGATTACAGCAACTAAAAAGCAATGGATACACAGCAGTTGTGCAGAGTTAGCAGTGATGGACAGATTGTTTAGATGGAAATTACATTAGAAAAATGTTGTTGGCACACAGACCGCAGACAATACTTTGTAAAAAAAAAAATTAGCTTGGCACCCATATGCTTATTCCTACATACATTTTGTATCTTAACGTTTGCAGTTACCAGATTACACTTTATAAAACTAAATTATATTTTGCTTTTATAATCACAATGCGCTTTTGCTACTTAAAGATGGTTGCTTAATTAGCTTGATTATGAGGTCAAGTGGTCTTTTTATGTGTGAAAGAACTTTGAGAATGTGCTTCTCCGACCGTGTGGCGGCACGATCTGTGAAAGAGAAACCTCAGTGGTGAGTGCTGAGAATCCAGCGTCAGTCGTTGTAAAGAGCTGCTTTACTGCTGATGGCTGGGAATGCATCATCAGCCTCTTTAAAGAAGTGTTTGGCTGTTGCACTGAGGGAATGTGGGCTGTCACAGAGCTGTTTTGGTGCCCTGCTCTGCTTCAGCTGTTGACCACTGGCAGCTTGGCCCAGCTCAGGCGGGCAGCACAGCTGTGAACTCAGAGAACTGCCATAGTGTGTTCAACTTCAGCGTATGTGCGCTGGAGATACTGTCAGTCTCTGCCGTTTATTTTTATTTTTTTACCTTTGGACTGCCCTGCTGTTAAATCAAGGTCATAACATCTAAAGGTGGTCAAGCTGGTCAGTTTTTTTTTTTACATTCCTGTGAAATAAACAGTCTTAACCCTACCTACACCCCTCAGCTCTTTAGAAGTAAATGCACAACATTTGGCCCAATTGTAGTCCATTTAACATACACAGAAAGTTACAGTCACATTATCTAGGCCTGTTAGGGTAGGGACACACCAAACTGATGCCAAAGAACTAGCGTTGAGGAAAGCTGACTGTGGTGTGGCCTCGCATCAGCTGCATCGTGGCAAAAAAAGTGGCACTAGAACACACCGGACAATCCAGTCATTTCAGTGCTAAATTCATGTCACTTGATGAACTTCCATAAGCAAAGTACTGTGACACGCAAATTCACAGCACCAACCAACCAATAGCACATGAGTGTCTACTAGGCAGTGTTTTTTTTTTTTTTTTTAGCCTACACCTTAGTATTATAAAATGATGCGTTAAGTGTCTTTTTAGAAAGCAGTTATTTACAGTTAGATGGTTTGCTAGCCAGCAGAATAGCTTTGGATGTTTGATTTGTTGTCATTAATATTTAATTCATGGGCACATCCAGTCCCATTTTCTTTCTCCTGTGTTTAATGTGGTGTTTTAAAGAGAAGAACTAATGTGAACTTTAAAGTAGATGTGAACATACTGACTATCACCAACCCAATATCTCATGAGAAAACATAACTGTTTTACGAGGTGACTATTTTGCATTAATTTGTGTGATGTAATTTGTATGGAAACATATATGATTTTTAGAAAAAAAAGTAATCATAAAGGTCCACCTACCTAACCATCAGAGTGATGTAAACACATTGCATGGAAATGTACGAAAGATTGCACATATTCATATAATTTCTCCATCAATTCGCAGGAATGTAAATATTTAATAATTCCCACGAGAGTGTGTTGGACTGTCACCAGTCAAGCTATTTTTACTGTTGCTGGTCCAACACTTCTAAAACTCTAGGACATCCATGAATCAACTTGATTAGGTAGTTGACCATTTGCTAGCAGCTGTTAGGGATCTAGCTAAAGTGGTTAACCATCTTGGTCAAGACCACTTTCTCTGAACACCTCCAAAAGCAGCTTAAACTAAACTAGCCAGAGGTTTTTGCTAGTTTTAGGTGGATAAAGCTAGACTCCCAGACTGGGCAAACTGGTGTTTAGCTGATTGGCCATATGGTATTCTAGCCAGAAAGGACATTTACCAGCCGTGACCAAGATGGTCTGCCAGTTCAGCCAGGTTCCTACCAACTGGTAAACTTGGTCAACCACCTAATCCTGTTTTGGATCCATGTAACCAAATACTACTTTTAGCAGGTAAGTTTGTACTAGGCTATATCTAGATACAATTGCATTTGACACACTTCCTTGAGATATAATGTTCTGTGATTTTTTTTTTATGCCCAATATTGTGTTTGTGTTCTTCAGAGTCTGTGTTTGGATTGAAATATTTGGCTGTTAGATTGCCCTGTTAAGGTGTGTAACTATATGCTGTGGAACAGCAACATACGGCACAAGGCTCCATTCATAGCCTCAGTTCTTAAGCTCTGAGAGAGATTTTGATAAGTGTAAATGTGGGGGTATATTCATAAATAATTACCAGAGAGGCTTTTTCACACTTCCTTTCCTGCTATTGAGTCCTCAGAGAGCACTTGTCAGTGACTTGTGAGTAAACTTAGCTAGTGCTGATAGGGAGGAGGTGGGAACATTTTCAGTAGGCAAGAGGCTGTGCTCTCTCTCTCTCTCGCTATCTTGCTCTCTTTCTCATTCTTTCTCCCTCTGATGTGTGTGACCGTGTTGAGTCATGAGCTCTGGTACAGGGATCAGAAAGGCTGAGGGGGAAAGTCCCAAGTCTTTTCCGTCTGCACCTGGACACATTCACATTCCACAGCCTACAGGCCTGAATGAAGGACCTGTATGAGTGTGTGGGTGGGTGTGCGCTGCAGTTTGGGCCCTGAAATGTTAAGTATGCTAATGTTATATGAATCCTGTAATTCCTAACCGCATGAAACACCTTGGAATGATATAAATTTAGCAGTTCTCTGTTGATATTTTCTTTTTTTTAAAGGGCATGGTCCACCTTAATGTGTGTGTGACTCAAATCTGTCTGTTTATGCAACCTCGCACCTGTTTTAGCACAAACACACTTATTATCACACAATCATATGCACACATTTACATAGCTATCTTACTGGGGACTTCCCAGTGACTTTAACTGTTAATTATAGTTGCACAAACCCTAATGTGAACTTTCTCTTTAAATTTCAGATTTGACCTTTTTATGACAAGGTAAGGATAGTTCAGGTTCTTAACTTAATGATATTTACAAAGTAATAATTAATGATATTTGTAAATATAGTTTATATCTTGATAAAAAAAAAAAAAAAAAAAACTTTTAAGACTTTTCTTTCAGCAACTGAGTCAAGCCAAAGCAACTTTTTTTTAATAGCGCTTTCACAAAATAGATTTTTTTTCCAAAGTAGTTTTACATAAAATTTATTATTTTTAATTGAAACTTAAGTAAACAAACTAATTTTAAAAAGTATAATTATTTATCTTCAAGCTTTGCCAAACCCCTGTGACTCTTATGTTTTTCTTATATTTTTATGTTGATCAATATCCTCACAAATCTTTAAAATACAAAGGAAATTAATGAGAACTGGGTCTGTCAAGCTCCAAAATGACAAAAGAAATCATAATAATTGTATCTTAAAGCAGTCCATGTGTCTTGTAAGCTATATTTCAAGTCGTCTGATAAGTTTGATGCATTTTGAAAACTTGTGTGAGGAACAGACTGAAATTTAAATCATTATTTACTGAAAATGTTGATGTGCACTCTGTAGGGGAAAATGATCTGTAAATAACTTGTGCCAAACAAAGCTATCATGTGGCTTTAGAAGAGTCATATAGACTTATTCTATGATACTTTTAGCGTGCTTTTAAAACTTGAAAGCTCCGGTAACTATTTATTGTAAGTTTGTGGAAAAAAGTGACCAATGCATTCTTCAAAATTTCTCCTAGTGCGTTTTTTTTTTGTTTTTGTTTTTTGAAGAAGAAATAAAGTCTGGAACGATGTTTGGAACAACATGAGGGTGAGCTAATGATGACAGAATTTTCATTTTTGGTTCAGCTTATCCATTGGAAAAGGGAAAAAAGGGGAAAAATCCCAAGACTCCCTGAGATTAGTCTCTAAAAGTATAGGCTGTTCAGAAACACACAGGTCTTTCTCCCTGCCTTGCCTTTCGACTGATTGTGTAAGTGTTTAAAAGACCAGAGCTCGGAAGGAATGCTCTCCTGATAGCATAAAATAACAGTAGGACGGGGTTTTACACACACTGCTGGCCAGAACCTTGTTGTTTCCGGAATCATCTCTGACCTTCTCTCTTTTGTCCACTCCACAAGTTCTTGTGTGGGAGCTGAGGCCTTTCCCAGACAACAGAAACCAGAGGCTGTGGTTGATTTCATGACTTCCTCCTCATTGTTTGCCTGTCTGTGTGACTGGAAACCGGCAGTGACAGACAGATGACTCTGGTCGCTCTTAAACTGAACTTGTGGAGAAACTGGACCTGGCTCCCCTTTAGAAGTAGTCACTAATCAAGGCCGACGGCAGAGTGCCATGCTTTTCCCTCACTTCTGAGGCAACATAACCTGTCATGCTGACCTTGTTGCTCAACTCTGTTTTCAGCTTGATGTCCAAATTGCATTGCTGCCAAGTTGCTGCAGGGGTTTACACACAATCCTGCACCCAGTGGTCATTGTGAGTATTTTGCTCTCTCCTCTATTTCCTTTTTCATTTAGTGATGAGAGTGAGGCTGAATAGCAGGAATACGCTGCCGTATTGATGTCAGAGATGGGGATCTGGCCTCTTCAGCTGGATATTTAAAGCACCACAGTGAGCACTAACTTTGAAAAACAGGACTCGTAAATTGACAAGAGGCGTTACAAGAGCATTGATAGCTTAGCCAGATGCTAGGCCCCCTGCGTGGGTGTGTGCATGTATGTCTGTATCCTATGCTGTGTGTGTGTGTGTGTTTGTAGCTGTGTCCTGAGTTGACGGTGAGGTCAGATGTCATTCATTACATTAACCATTTTGGCTATGCCCTTTCAGTACAAATGTAAACACACATAATGCACAGTGAAGTGCATGTGATTTATTTGTATGTATCTAGAGGCGATATAGATACAAGTCATTCGCACTTGTTTTATCTTATGGTGGATTCAGGCTGTGTCATTACTATTGATTATTGCATACAGGCTGAATAAGGGAAATCTTAGTTATGAATTGGTATACAAGGATTCACGAGTATGTTTTTTTTACATTTCATGTCTTACTAAATGGTCAGTGGATGGGACTAATGGTTGTTTACACAACACTGTTTTCAAGTAAAAACTGAAAACCTTTTATCCGTTTTGGCCATTAATTCGCACGACAATGGCGTTTCGAGGGCCTGAAAATGGAAACTTTTGAAAACTTATTTCAAAGTGCAAGTTTTTGAAAACTATACAGTTATCGTTTTTCTGTGTATACTACAAAAATGTGAATTTGTGAAAACAGTGATGTCATTTATGTGCATATTACTTGTTCAGGCTATAGGGGTGTGCACAGGTGCGTAGTGTTTCTTTACAAAGTGACATCGCCAACTATTGGCCTGGCATGCATAATACAGCATCTTTAGTCATTTTTGGTGATTGTTTTGACAACGTTGTCATTTGTAAGTGAAACTTTTCCAAAAACGCAAAGGAAAACCGGTCACACTTTAGTTTAGGAACCAATTTTCAATTTTAACTAACTAATTACTATGAATTTTGCCTCAATAAACTTCTAATTGGCTGCTTATTAATTGTCAGTATTCGTAAAGTTTAGGTATGGGGTAGGATTAAGGGATCTAAAATATGGTCATGCAGAATAAGCCATTAATATGTGCTTTTTTTAAGTAAAGGCTTTCTTTTTAGATATGTCATTAAGGCAAAAACATCAATTATACTCTCATAGCTCCAGTGACATTATCACGGTGACTTTCTCCAGCTTTGAATGAAGTGACCGGGCACTGCGCATATGCTGAAGTTTGGAAAATGTGTAATGCACTTGTAAATGGATTTTTAAATCAGAATGCAGGGTTTAGGGTGCCTATGAACAGAACTTTTAAAAACTGAAATCGGATTGGATTCATTCCAATCGATGATAATTAATGCATGTAAACATACCAAATGTGTGTGGTGATAACAGCACTGACTGCACGTAGGTCAGTGACATTTAAGAGTGTCTAAGATAAAGAAAATCTAGTTAAATTTAATGTGCGAAGTTCTTATAAATGGACTCTGTGTATTAATGTTTGTTTCGTATGACTTTGAAAACCCTTTATTGCCTTTAAAATGAAAGTTTCAATTTAAAGGGGTGGTTCAGTGGTTGTTTTCTAGGCTTGGTTGTGTTTATGGGGTGCAGTCTAACATGTGTTAATGCTTTGTTTTTTAAAAAACACATTCTTTTTCACATAATTTACCTTTACTCCACATAACTTTCAGCTTCGTAACTTTGCAGATATTGTTTATGCTCAAACAGCAACATTACACACTAACTAACGTTAAAAAAGTGAAATCGCAGTGAACAACCCCTTTAAAGAAAATGTCATGTGGTGTAACCAGGTAAACAATAGAACATTTGCTTTATACTTTGAATGCGTTAACAATTTAATCATTATTTTCCATAAACTTTTAAACTCATTTTTCAAGGTAAAAAGTATGTTGCTAGTATCACAAATTACTAATGAATAAATATCACTATTTTTGGCCAGTCGCACCACATGTCATTTTACAACCTGAACTGCCCTTGCCTTGTCATAAAAAGGACAATTATCTGATATTTTAAGAGACTTAATGACCTTGGCACACAGTAATGAGGGTCTTCAGAGGACCGATGTCATTTCTTGTTTTGTTTTATTTTATTTTATCTTATCTTATTTTGTTTGATTTATTTATTATTATATATTTTTTTTAAGAAATAACATTAAAAGATTACACCAAACTACTTTAAGGTTTTCAATTTTCATCCTTTTAATGAGACTTTCTTCTCCCTGTGTGTCAAATTAAGTAACATTTAATGGTTTTGTGGAGCTCAAACGGTGTTTTACGCAACCAAGCAAAAATACTTGTCCAAAAATGAATGTTTTTAGTGTCTTCCATGCTTTTATTGACTGTATATTTGACTGATTTGTGTTCTTTCAGCTGCTTGGGATCTACTGACCTACTTGCTCACAATGACAGGGCTGTTTCTTCCTGGTGGTAACAAATCGTGAACGGGGGCATCCTGCAGGCTTGGAGAAAGGGTGATGCATGGGACTCCCACCATTACTCTCTCTCTCCTACCATCTTTTCTTCTGTTCAGGGCCGCTCAGTTACCCTGTGTTGGCGCTTTCCCGTTTGACCTCCCCCACAGGAAGAACCGGTGACAGACTCTGAAATCCAAGCACTCTCCAGAGACTCGTGTGTGTTACAGCTTCATCCAGGCAGTGTTGGGCCATAGCATGGCTACAAATACTGAAGCTATTAGTTTAACTATTTCTCTGTAGTGACATAGTAGTGAGGCTGGTAGTTTTTTTTCTTCTTTCTTTTACAGTAGCAAAGATATCCTAATTCCAAAAATTTGATATGAAAATATGGCGTTAGAAAATCTTAAATTATATCTGATATGCAAATAAGGCCTTAGAAAATCTTCAATGATATTTCATAGGCGAATAAGGCCTTAGAAGTCTTTAATGATTTTTTTGGTTGGTGGTTTACTTGATTATCCAGACACCAGTTTTAGAAAAATAATGTTAACAGAGTGTCAAATATGATACATCAGGCTTTTGAGGAACGTTTATTTGTTCTTCTCTCAGTCATCATGGTATTGTATGACATTGTTTTGACTCCCACAAAAAAAAAAAAAAAAAAAAAAAAAACTACAGAGCTTTGATCATAAAACTAAGCAACTAAGCTTTTAAGTATCATCTTACTAAGAAACTATTGATATGAGTGACAAGATATGAGTGGCGAGTGATATTTTGTGTGTTTTATGTAAGTAGTCTGTTATACTGTTATAAAGATCTCAGTACTCTTACTTTTTGGCCATATTTTCATATATTTTTTGCTTAGCTTGGGCCTCTGACTGAGTCTGACTGAACCTTTAGGCAAATATATATTTTTGTTTTGACTGATTTTTTTTTCTCTCTCTCTCTCTCTCATTCTCTGACTATTATTTCATAAGTCAGGCTAAGGGTTAATGATTTAGTAGAGTAGCATTCGCATTCTCTACTACGTTACCTAACAGTATTCTGGCACTCAAAGTGGGTGTCCTTTTGGCTGTTTAGAATTAAAGATAGTGATATCTGATTCACATATTCCAAGTTGATTGTTTACAATGACTTGGTCAAACATGTTAGCAAAACAGTATGAATCAGTTTACGATTCAGTCTGAATCATTCTGACAGCTCACTCGGGCACTGAATCACTGGAGCTATTTCCCACTTTTTCTCCCCCCCCGATTTGTAGTACATTTTGTTATTTAGGCGAATGCTATTGTTTTGAACAATGTTTTATTAACAATGAATTAAACGCTCATTGCTTCTCTCATGTCTAAAAGACTATCTTAAAGACTGCATTTATAATGCTGTCCTCTGAAGATCACCATGCACAGCAGAAATAGTCAGCTCTCATGTCTAGCTCTTCCTCAAGCTCGTATTGTGAATTAATAACATGAGAAGTGTATACGATCAATAATAGATGCCACTATGACTTCTGCCCCCAGACTAGACAGAAGACTATGAATTATGGTTTGTTTTTTCATGCTATAGGGAGCTTTTTATTTTCTTGTTTTGCCCATGTACAGAGCTGAGTAGTTACTGATTACATGTAATGTGGATTACGTAATCAGATTCCAAAAATCAAGTACTTGGAATTAGATTATATTACATTTTATAATGCTCATAATCAGATTACAGTTGCTTTTTTTATGAATTACACAATTGCATATTATTCACACAATGGCACTAAATTGTTCAGAATTTATTGATTCTCCCTAATTCTTCTTTTTTCTCTTTTAAATTTTCCTTTCTAAAAATCCTACTGTTTGTCATGCCATTTAGCTTAGACTATGTTTACAATATTGAATGGTCATGTAAATGTAAATGTCATACGAATGTTTTTGCGATCCATGCTTCTGAACCTGTCAAGCAATTAGACCACGTATGAAACAAAGGGATTCCCAAATGTTTTTGTCAGCCAAATCCCTTTGACATTAAATATACACTTGTAATATCTCTGAGGAAGTTAATATTTCAATAATTTAACACAATCGCATATTTACAGTTGAATGTTGCTTAATGGTCACATTGTTTGTATATTGCTATTTCCTGTTACTTATTCTATTTTTATTAGCTGTGTCTTGCCACTGTCATTCTGTTTGTGCTGTGGAAGCTTCTGTCACCATAACAAATTCCTTGTGTGTGTAAACATACCTGGCAATAAAGCTCTTTCTGATTCATTGACATACAGGTAAATTAAATATTCCTATTTTTAGTGTTCAAATGCAGTTCTTACATTAAGCCCAGTTTGGGAAACCCTGGTTTAATGTATTGTTTAATACATTTTATGATGTTTATATCAAAAATAGAATATATTTTCTTTCTCTTTGCTGTTTTGTATCAATATGGTATGTTTAATGGCAAATTTAAAACAAGTTAATAAAAAGTAATCTGAAAGTAATCTAAAAAGTAGTCATAATACATGACCTAAAATGAGTAACCTAGATTATGTTACTAACTAAAGTTTTCATCATTTAATTTGTAATCGGTAATTTGTAAGTAATCTACCCAGCTCTGTATACAATAACAAACAACAATAAACTGGGACCAAAGCTTCAAAAAGGAAGCAAAGACCGTATAAAAGTATAATAAAAGTAGTTGACATAAAAGTCCGTTTGACTGTGTGTCAGTCAAACTAAAATAAAAGTCATTATTCACTGAACTTCACATTCATGAGCGAAATATACCAGTGTCCCTTTTGTGAACACATAGTTCTGAGTTACAGTAGATCTAGGCAGTGATTTGATTGACCTGGTTGGCAAAACTTGAACTATTCACTCAAAAATCATACTGAGCTGATTCATGGATTTGAATCACTCAGTCGACTTTATGAACTGAGGGTACTTTCACACTAGCACTTTTGCTGCGCACCCGGGTTCGATTGACGTCAGAGTTTGGTACATTTGGATGATGTGAACGCTGTCTTCCGAACTCGGTGCGCACCTGCGAATCGTACCCGAGTCTGCTTAAAAGAGGTGGTCTGGGGTACAGTTATGTTATTAACAGAACTACTATCAACGCCGTATTATTTGATAAAAATGTGTTTGTGTGTGCTTCACTAACTTTCCTGACGAGCTTGACTGACGCGTTGCTAGCAGAGTGCTGTTTATCTCATTTCTGTTTGCCTTCAGTGTTCTTTAGAGCATTTGCAGTACATTTGTAAGACAGACGTAAGTGCTGTTCAACGCTATCTCACGGCCAATTCGTACGTATTTTACGAGGTGGTTAATTCGTACAACCTCGTATGCTTTTGTACGATTTCTGTGACGGTTAAGTTTAGGGGCGGGGTTAGGTGTGGTCCTTTGTGCGAATTCCTATGAATTTGACACCTCTTAAAATACGTCCGATTTTTCACAAATCGTATGAATTTGTTAAAGTGAGGTCGTACGAATTAGCCACCTTCTCAAATATATACGAATTGGTGTGAGATCGGGTTGTGCTGTTATGTACTGAAGCTTTGGAAACAAAACCAATGGTTCAAAAACAAATAAAAGTGAAAAGAGCAATGCTATGCATTTTGTCGCCTTCTCCTGCGCCGTCATTAAGCAACAGGGTAATCAGCAGCTGGTTTGATGACGCAAACTAACTGCTGTTCGGACCCAAATAAAATATGAACGCAGTTCAGTGGGGGCAGGGGAGGGGGGAGCGGGGATCAATCTAACACCTGTTCGGACAAGGCAATAGAACCAAGTGTGAAAGTACCCTGAGTGGAGGAAAGAATCATCAGTTAATAATGACATACACGTCTTGATGAAAGCCATTGAATGGCTTCAGAAGGCTTTGAATGTATTGTGTGAATGATATGGGCCATTTTTATGATACCTGGACCCAAATAAAATATTAACGCAGTTCAGTGGGGGCAGGGGAGGGGGGAGCGGGGATCAATCTAACACCTGTTCGGACAAGGCAATAGAACCAAGTGTGAAAGTACCCTGAGTGGAGGAAAGAATCATCAGTTAATAATGACATACACGTCTTGATGAAAGCCATTGAATGGCTTCAGAAGGCTTTGAATGTATTGTGTGAATGATATGGGCCATTTTTATGATACCTCTTTGGTGATTTTTGCATGCTAGAAGACTCAATAGTCTTCTTTAAAAAAACATGCAAGATTTATGACAGTTTAAGTTGTAAATATTATTTTCAGGTCTATGCTCAAAAGGTGGTTAACAGGTAATAAATGGATTGCAAGTAATGCATAAATATAATTTAGTACCATAAAATATTCTAAATATTGAAATCTTCAGTCCCCATTCTTTTTATTTCCATAGAAACAAGAGTTCAACATACATTAAGAGAGAAAGTCGTACTGATTTGGAACAACATGAGGGTGAGTAAGCGATAGTTCACTTTTTTTGGTCTATGGCTTTAAGCTTGCATGTTCGGCTTTCATCAGTCTGCACTTAAGTTTGAGCTTCCATCTGCTCATCAGAATGTTAAACATCAAAGGCAGGCGTGTTTTAAAGACTATTTAAGAGAATTTGGAAGCCCTGCAAACAATAATGATCAAAGTTTTTGCATGTCTTTCTTTGTTGTCTGGCATGTTTAGTCAGAGTGCCGCTCCTCAGTTCAAATGCTAAAGATTAAAAATGAGCTTGTTAGCGACTGCACTGTTCATTGACACACCAGTCACCCACGTGTTCATAGCAACCTGACCACTTTGATTGAGGAACTTGATGAATTTTCTTTTATGATTTCCAGTGTGTGGGTGTGTGTATTTAACCACCCTGGACTCCGCAAGAGTTTTCTTCCCACTTAAGTATTTTCCTCTGCAGCATTTTGCCTGCCATGATGTGACTGACACAATACCTCCATCCTGCTCCTCACTCCATCACTCTCGTCACGCTGATTTACGCTCTTAAGATTTTTTTGCTGAGTAAATTCTGTGCCATATCCAAATCCCCCTCTTCCCGTCCTCCCGACACTCCCTCTCTCAGATGGATTTATACTGATTTTAAGGCTTTATCTTTTCTGGGTTTGTAATTTCTCTAAGCAGACACTTAACCAATGCAAAGCTTTGCTGACTAAGATGGTTGGGAGTTAGCGAGAGTGATCACAACCACAAGCGCTCAGAATCATCAGCACACACACACACACTCATGTGTGCAAATCCATATAAACGCATGCACTTAAGGACATACGCTCACGTGATATCTGCATGAAAACCTCATGTTTAGTCTTACGGTTTCCTTCCTCCTTTTATATGTCCATACTGTTCACATATGGACTCATTTATAATGCTTGTAAACATGAATTATACCTCATGGGATTTATATATATATATATATATATATATACACTTATAATATCTCTAAAAATATATATATATATTTTCCGTCTGGGTGTAATGTATTTTTCCCCCCAAAATGT
>NW_015650012.1:993708-1021308 GCF_001515625.1 Sinocyclocheilus rhinocerous | reverse complement strand
TAAAAATTAAATTCAAATGTATTTCATTTAAATTAAGTATACATTTAATTCAATGTATTATTTAAATTAAAGTAAGTATAAAGGAGGATGTTCAGATTGACTATTTATTACAAAATATGAAGAAAGTATAAACGTATTTACGTATATATATATATATATATATATATATCATTTTAGTCTTCTTTAAAAAATGGTCTAAAAGTTTTTCAAAACCATATGAAAACTTTTTTTCCTTTATGGTTTTGACTCTTATGACTCTTGTGGTCATCATATTGATGGTATAATGTAACTGAACAATTATTATATGTAAATTAATCATTGCATGGCTTAATAAAAGGATAAACCATAATCCAATTCAATCAGTTTATAATTTCTTTCCAGTTCACAAGCCTCCCTTTCCAATGGTTCAGTCTTACCGTTCTACAGCCAAATAAACATGTAGGACAGAGGCTGTTATTTGGACATCTCACCACACAATTACTGATTCTCATTCCAGCTGAAAAGGCCACAGCGACCCTTGAGAGAAGAACATTGCGTTCATTCAGTGAAGATAAATGTCTTTATTTTCACAACCATGCAGAGGGCATGCTTTATAACTGACAAACCAGAAGTCAGTATCAGTCTTTTAAAACTGATATTCGTCCCAGAGTGGGAATCGATTCACCCATCAAACAAACAGACTGAACAGGCAGACTCGTCTCCTCTCCCAGGCCTGTATAGAGAACGGTGAGTTCCTTGTTTGTCAGCGTGTTTGGGGAGTTGCGAGGGAGAGGGAGCGGATGTACGTTTAAGTCAGTTCCTCTTTTTGTGCGGAACGATATGCGGTCTGAGTGGAGCAGTTAAGGGTGCGTTGGTGCCAAAAGCATTATTTGGAGTGAGCTAGACAGTAGCCGTCAAAACAGGAAAGGCAAACAGCAGATGCTGAGATCTGCAGCACGCCATGATTGTAACCTCAAGCCTCTGCCCCCTGCTCTCACAAACTCAACTTCCTGTTTAGCAGAGCAGAGGGGGATGACCCTGCGGTTAAACGCAAGTAGAAGAAGAAACAACTGACCATAATCCAACAGTCATCTGAAGCGTTTAAATAGTGACAGGTGTGGCCATGAAAATGTGTAGTTTGGGCTACTTTATGTAGTCATTCTCTTCTGAAAAAGATAGTACCAGATAAGATAACAGAAAATGTTTTTTTAACAGTTTTATTTATTTATTTATTTATTTATTTATTGATAGATTTTTTTGATTGACATAAATCATTACAAATTTATTTAGTGAATTAAATAATTTCTGTATGTATATTTATAATATGAAATATGTATATAGTATATAGTTAGGCTCATCAACCATAACTCCTTCAAAAACAGCTAGAAACCTTGGAGTTGTGATTGATGATAAGCTGAATTTCTCAGACCACATTGATAAAACTGCCCGGTCCTGCAGATTTGCTTTATACAACATTAGGAAGATCAGGCCTTTTTGTATGTATAATTTTTATAATAATTTTAATAAATGTATTTAAAACATTTATGTATTGAAATAAATGCATGTATTTATATTTATAATATTATATTTAAAATATGTGTATATAAATTATATTAATATAAATATTTAAAAAACAAATATATTTAAAAAATAAATAAAATTTTACAAATATTGAAATCAATAAGTATAAGTACATTATGTATTTATAAATATTAATGTTTGTAATATAAATACGTTTTAATATTTAGAAATGTATCTATCAATCGTTGATTGATTGATTGATTGATTGATTGATTGGTCTAAGCTTATGTTGCCTAATTAAATTAAATTCAGTTCAAGTTTATTTGTATAGAGCTTTTCATGATACAAATCGTTGCAAAGCAGCTTTACAGGAAATTAAGTTTCTACAATATATTTAGTAGTAGCTTATCAGTGGTGACTGTCAAATTTATGTACATATGGCAGAAATGTACAGTAAAATACAGTCGATGACGTAATCAAACAGACGATGAACACTATTAACAGCAATGATTCAAAAAGTATATACATTTTTATTTTTTAAGAAAATGACAGATCGTTTTGCTAGATAAGACCCTAATTCCTCGGCTGGAATCGTGTAGAGCCCTTTGAAGCTGCATTGAAACTGCAATTTGGACCTTCAACCGGTTGGCCACCATTGAAGTCCATTATATGGAGAAAAATCCTGGAATGTTTTCCTCAAAAACCTCAATTTCTTTGCGACTGAAGAAAGAAAGACATGAACATCTTGGATGACATGGGGGTGAGTAAATTATCAGGATTTTTTTTTTTATTCTGGAAGTGAACTAATCCTTTAAGATCGTCCTAGCCAGGCCAAAACCCCAATCAAACCAGCCAACAGACAATGCTCGAAGACCAGAAAGCCAAGCTGGTTTAAGTTTTTTTTTTTTGGGAGTATTAGTAGACTGTCTGCTTAACACTTAAGACTATCTTCTAACACTTTCTTTGTCAACTTATTCTACTAACCCTAAACCTACCCTAACAGTCTACTCTGAGAGTTAGTAGACATGTAGTTGCAAATTAATGAGAATTAGTTGACATGTAGTTGACATGTAGTTACAAAGTTACTTATAGTTAATAGAATGTCTAAAGTGGACTATCGAAATAAAGTGTAACCTTTTTTTTCCCAATAGGGTGGACCAGAAAATGGCCATAAATGACCAGTTTGAAAGCATGTAAAACAAGCTATGACTATGAGCTGTATTTTCAAGTAGAATGGCTTAACAAGACGCACCAAGTCTTATTCTTTTAAAACATTCACAAACCCTGTACAGGTTTTTTTTTTTTTTTCTTCCTCCATAAGCTCTGCACATCATTATTGCTACACCCTGAGGCACTTTTGAGACTAGAAATGTAGTTATTACTTTCACATTAGTGATATGATGTGCTTGGCTCATTTCAAGTGATATGGCAGGGATAGTGAATAAGAGCCCAGAGAAGGATTGGGGTTTGAACTGATGTGGTGAGGCTGATACTTATGGTTGCCCCCTGCTGGCAGGAGCAGGTGTTTCTAGCATTATTGTGCTCCCCTACTGCTTTCAGCAGGGTAAGGGGAGTCGAGTCTACCTCATTAGGAAGTGTGGGCGATAACGAGCATGAAATAGAGAGATCCTAATATTGCTGTGGTGGTGTGCTGCATTGGGCTTTTCATTTTTCAAAGCTTCTCCAGACATGAGAACTCTGCTCAATTAGGCTGTCGACTCACAACTTAATGAGGAACCAGCCATGACGGCGTCCTCTAATTCATGACAAATTGCCTAATTGTTTCTGGCTATTCACATGCTCTGGACGAGGTTTGTGGAACGTGTAGTGACACCATCACTGCCACCAGAAGTCTGCATGTTTTTGCAGTTTTTCTCATCCACTGACAACTTACTTTTTTGTTCATTCTTCTAACTAACCCTTATTTTTTTGATGGCTCAAAACTCACATCAGTCTAGGTTGTGTCATAGTTTAAACCCAGTGTCTTAAAGCTTTGGTTGTAAACATGTTCTCAGTGCCTTGATTGAGCATTGTTGATTGGCCGCTCCAGGAGGTGAAAATATATATATGTCTTAAAGTAAGAGTTTATCATTCTATTCAGAATAGCATTCTACTCTTACTTGCACACCAAAACACACACTGCTAAAAACTGTATCACACAATGCAACCCTCAACTTGACATTACATTTGCAACGTGATGAACGATCTGGGAATAATTGCTTTTTTTTTTTTGGACTCATTTAATTGGATTGCTAAAATTGAAATCAAAATGCAAAATAACCCATTTTTGCTTCCATATGATAGTTGGACGGCACTTGCTGAATTAAACATGCAACATCATGAGGCAGGACTCCAGACAAAAAAATGGACTACGGAACAACTGGCTCCTAAAATGCAACATTTAGGAACCAAATGACACATGACAGAATTGCTCTATAAAGATGGTTGTTCAAAAGCAGTTTAGGTCCCATTTGGTGAAGTCAATGTAGTGATTCTGATTGTATGTGTGCCTGATAATTGTTGCTCTGTTTTGTAAAAATTGTCTCTAGTTTTACGCACAAAGTTTTCCTTACAATCGATTCATCATTACAGTTGGAAGTTACTATGCTAATCAAAGACCAAATATTATTATTTTTTTAATATGTAATTTAGTTTTAATTAGTGGTTCCCAGTTCCTACAAAGCTGAACATAACCAAAAAATGACATACGATTCAATGAGTCAATACTGACGAATTCCTCTGAACAATTCACTCATTGAGTGACTCTGATCAAACTGCTAACCCTTAAACGAGGTCGACGCCTTGTTCTATTCTAAAGGGCTTGTTCCTGTGCCCTAATACCTTCGAAGGGTTTACCATCCAGGTAAAAAAAAAAAGTTCCTTGGTCCACACTTCTGTGTCATCATGCCGAGCCAATTAAGGAGGCACCATTGTCGCATAATTAAACCTGCGCAAATAATCATGGGTGTGAAGTGCAGTGGTGTAATGTAACAAAGTAATAATACTTCGTTACAGTACTTAAGTATTTTTTGGCAGTATCTGTACTTTACTTGAGTTTTTATATTTCAGCCAACTTTTACTTTTACTCCACTACATTTCCTAATTAAAATTTATACTTTTACTCCGATACATTTCCCCGAAGCATATTCGTTACTTACTACAAAATACTCCGAAGTCAAAAGAACACGGACTGCAGGAAAGCAGGTTTGATGAATCAGTGGTCTGGTGTCTGCAAGTTAGACTCCTAAAAAAACCTGTGTGATCTAACATTATCAAGTGTATCGCCAAATCACACACAGAGTGCACGCACGTTGATTTATTAGTCTATTAAAACTCAAAATTCCAGACATTCTAAATTGTAAACGGCAAAAATGCTTCTGTATGCTTTTTATATTTATAGAATATGTTAACTTATATCATACAAAGAGTACAGTTTTTCTGCAGATATCAGCATGAACACAGTTAATAGTCATTTTATACAAGTTCAGTAAAGCAATAAGTGACTTACATTTTAGAGGTAATATTGCTTGTTTTTGCTCAATTTTGCTAACGAAAATAGTTCCTAACATCACTGATCCTAAGATCACAGCACTGTTTTGCGTCTCTGAGCAATGGTGCTGTCCAGAAATGTTTTCTTATGTTGGAATGAAAGACACTAAGTACCGGGTGAAGCGCTTCTTATGCTTACCCAAAAATACAAAATGGAAGAAAGAGTTAAAACTGAACACAATCTTGCTACTCAAGCTGTGTATGGACATTATTATCTCATGATGTGCCATTAGTTAATTACATCTTTAGATCTTTAAATATTACATACTTTAAGACTTTTACTCAAGTACTATTCTAAACGGTGACTTCAACTTCTACCAAAGTCATTTTCTGGTAAGATATCTGTACTTTTACTTGAGTATAGCTTCCAGGTACTTTATACACCACTGGTGAAGTGTCCATCAGTTGTACTCATTGAAATATTTCACTCTGAAGGGCCGGTTGAAGTTGCCATAGGGCGGCCATGATCGTTCTCACCCCGAAGTGCCCTTCGTAGGTGGATTTATCCCATTTGGAGACACAGAATTAATCTTTTTGGCTGACTCATTAAAAAGAAACCGTTCATAAGAGTCATTTGATTCCGAATCGGACATTGCAGCTTATGCTGAAGTGAACTCTAAAGATGTAATTAACTAATGGCACATCATGAGATAATAATGAGATAATAATGTTCATACACAGCTTGAGTAGCAAGATTGTGTTCAGTTTTAACCCTTTCTTCCATTTTGTATTTTTGGGAAAGCATAAGAAGCGCTTCATCCGGTACTTAGTGTCTTTCATTCCAACATAAGAAAACATTTCTGGAATCTGCATCTGAAATAGCATTTAGATGTATTTACACAGTTTATGTATCTCAGAGGGGACATGGATGCATTTAAACTGCAGTTACAGATGCATAAATAGGCCTAATGTTTTGTTTTTAACATAAAACGTTGAATACTGATATTTGAAATAATTTAAAACATGAAAAAATAGTGAAATTAAAACCACCAGTAGGTGACTGTTAATGAGTGAGTAACTGAGATTCAACCGATTCATTCAAACGACTGATTCATTCAGAATCAAAGCATTTGACTGTGTTAATGAGTGAATCACTGAATCATTTATTCAACCGATTCGTTCAAAAAGTTGATTCATTCAATAAGTAAGCACCATTGCTCAGAGACGCAAAACAGTGCTGTGATCTTAGGATCAGTGATGTTAGAACTATTTTCGTTAGCAAAATTGAGCAAAAACAAGCAATATTACCTCTAAAATGTAAGTCACTTATTGCTTTACTGAACTTGTATAAAATGATTATTAACTGTGTTCATGCTGATATCTGCAGAAAAACGGTACTCTTTGTATGATATGGACATAGAGATTAATTATTAAAGATTAAAGGCAGGGTAGGTCATTTAGTTCAAAACCATTTTTTGTTATGCTGGCTGCAAGTCTCTTCACATCCCGATAGCAATCACTAATTAAGTGGTCTAAATGTATTTCTATGTATTTATATCGTCTGTGGAAGGCGTAGGACCATAAAATGTTCATTCAATCATATCCCTTGGTCCAAGGGCTACGATAGGCTGTCCTACCTGCCTGTCAACATATGTATTAGCATACCTCCGTGCACCCTGTTCGCACAGACATGATAATTCATCAGCGCGTTCCACGCTATTGCAGACCGAGCGAGAATGGACTGCGTTATTATTGAAATATTATGCACTTTGTGGCTTTAGAGAGTGATTTGCAGGAAGGGTGGGATCTTATGCTGTCAAAGCTAGCTTGCTATTGCTAGCCTCTCCAAAATCGCCTATCCTGCTTTTAATTATTGTTGCATTTGTCGTATTTCGTACCAGTTTAGTCACAGTATGGAGCCCCGTGAGATCATGTGATGACAATAGAGCATAATGTACTACGATTCTAAATATCTCCATTCAAAACATTGCCTGTTTGTTTCTCTATATATTTCCCCAAAGCCTCTGAGAAAATGTCTGGTGATAATGATAAAAGTGTTTGAGGAAAAACAACCACGCCTAGCAGTAAATAGTAAGAGAAAATTCATCTGTAACTTATAAACAAGACTTTAAAAAGTGTGCAACCACTATACCCATGTGTGAGGATATTGGCTCAAGCTGAAGGTCATTGCATGGCTGCAGAACATTTCCAAACAGTCCATTATTATGCTTGCACATTTCAGAGTCTTGGAAACACAGAGACACATAGAAAATGTGTTTGCGTAACCCTTCAGTAGACCTGAATTGCTTTTTCACCTCATTGAACATTGCTCTGAATTCTGATGCAATACCCATGGCTTTCGTCTTTTTTCGGTCTTCTCCTTTCATGCAAACACACACACATGCACATCAGTTAGAATTATGCCCTTTATGTCTCTCCCTGGCTCCGTTTCTGCGTACACACACTCTCCTGCACTCGGTTTCAGCCTCGCAGACATGCAGCCAAAAATCAGACACTCACTGGTACCTCCAGACACTGCTTTAACAGCTCCCTGGCGCCCTCCCCACACACAGCTGTGCCGGTGACCCAGTAAACTCGCAAATGAACCAGCGCTCGTGCCATTTCATTGGCTGGATCAGAGACGCATGACAAGCAAAGAAACACGACTCAGCCTCTCCATCTCTGTCAGCTTTTCTTTAATCCCATTCCAAAAATCCCCCTTATTTTTCCTTGCTATGCCCACAGCAGATCCTTTTCCATCACAAGGGGTCGTGTCCCCAAATAATATCATTTTGACTGCAGACGTGGCGATTTCCTCTAAATCTGTCAAGTGAAACAACACAAGATAAATTAGTTCTCTCTGTTCTCATACGCTTTCCACTTCCACTTTCCCATTGGCTCTCTCTCATTTCTGAAAGTCTACTCCCTCCCTCTATGCTCTTACTGTAAATTGCTATTGTTTTTATTTATATACAAATCGTGGGAGAGCGGATTGCTGGGAGTCTGTCTCTCTCTCCATGTCCTGGCCAGTCCCATGAGCAGTGGACGCAGTATATTGAGGTCTTATTAGCTGGAAAGAGTTGCCTAAGAATCCTTATGACCTGGCTGTGAGCCAGACACTCCTGTCACAACAAACTTTTGTAATTACGTGGACACAATGTTTGGTATATGATGATGATATTTAATAATTATAACTATTGTATTTTATAATATTTTATAATAAATATGCATGCAGTTCTTATGGTCATACCTATTAGGAGACTATATATTTGTATAGAGGCATATTATTTATATAAAGGCCAAAGCTGAGTCAGAAGTTTAAATGTTTGGGGTCGGTATAAGATTTTTAAATGTTTTTAAAAGAAGTCTTTCCAAGGCTGCATTTAATTGGTCAAAAATTCAGTAAAAAAATATTTATTTAATGTTTAATTGGAATTACATTTGATTAAATAAAAAATTCCAAAAATACTGTAAAAACAGTAATTTTGTGAAATATTATTACAATTTAAAATAACCGTTTTCTGTTTTGTTATATAATAAAATGTTATTCATTCCTTTGGCAAAGCTACATTTTCAGAATCATTACTCATTGCAGTCTTCAGTGTCACATGGTCCTTCAGAAATCATTCTGATATGATGATTTGCTGATCAAGAAACATTTCTAATTATTATCAATGTTGAAAAAAGTTGTGCTGCTTCATATTTTTGTTTAAACAGTGATGCTTTATTAATGAATGGAAAGTTCAGAAGAACAGTGTTTATTTGAAATAGAAATCCTTTGTAACAGTCTTTACTGTCACTTATTTATTTAGTGCTTGCTTGCTAAATAGAAATATTAATTTCTTTAAACATTTTTCAAGGCAAATAAAATGTTTTGAAAAGAGGGGAATCTGATTGATTGACATTGATATTGCTAAGGCGTATTTCTCACACAGCTGGTCAAGGAAGAATTTGGTGAGAAATGTTTGAGCTCATTTCAACCTTTTTTTTTTTACTTTTTCAAAACCTATGGTGAAATTTGATGATACCAAAGTTGATATAAAAAAAAAAAAATGAGACCCATGGGACTACCAGGGAATTTTACTCTGAAACAAAGCTCTATGTTTAATCATGTTGTTTTGGAGAAACAATTGTAATATTTAAGAGATCCCATTTCTTTATGGGTTTGGTTAGTGGTAGCCTTTTCCAGAGATCCAGATGCAACGGTTCCTGCTCTCCCTCAGGTCTTGCTCCTCTGGAGAGGTCAAGATAGACTATTTTCTATTTCCATCGTCTTGATATTCCACAGTCAGGTCTCAGAGAGACAGTGAGCACTCTTGGGAGAGTCAAGTGAAGATGTGTTTTCCTCTTAAACAACTTGGTGTTGATATGAAAATCATCTGAATCCACTTACTTTGAAGAAAAGAAACATTCATTATTCTGGGGTATAAATATTGTTTCATGCCAAAGAAAACTGTGTTCCTGCCCTTGATGTGTAAATATTTGGAAACTGTTTGATTGGATTACCACAAGGGAGACGTTTCAAAAAATATCCATGCTTTTTCATTACATTCTTTGCTCTAAAACATAAAAACACCATATTGCAAAATATACAGGCTTATATTAAAGTTAGAATGCATCACTGAAATAAGCCATATGCCTTCACATTCATCTTGAGTCTCGAGTTGGTATTGGATGGGAAGTCGTTTTCCATTGACTGAGGTCTCACTACTTCCTTTTGACAGCCATTTAAAGATAAATGAGAGGAAAAAGGATTGACACCCCTCATCCTTCCTTCTCGATGGTGACATCATCACTCACACTCTGTCACATGCTCGTGGGTTATTCGCACGCGCTACTCTCCTGCTCCCCAGGCACGGTGACACATGCTCTTTGAGCATTGGTGTTGCATTTACCCATTGAGAGATCGCACCTATCTGTCCATCTTCTTAACTGCGAATGATGGCGGTCTAATAATAAAGAGGCCGTCTGCATAGAAAGAAATTACATTTTTCTATTCCATTCCAATTCCTTTGTAAGGATACAAGCCACAGGTCTGGTAGCACTTGTGTCTCTTTTTCTCACCCAATGTTCTGCTGGCCGAAAACGGGTATGAAGGAAATAGAAAGAGTCACACTCACGGATTAATTTATGACTTCTGAGTGGGGGTCAAATGAGATGAGGTATTTTCACACACTAACGTCGGATAAACCTGAAAGTTGATCGTGGAAGACTGTTACAACATTTTTTTTCCACTCTCCAGATTTTATTAACACCAGGTATCATGCCTCTTCTAAAAAGACCTGATTAGGCTAGCACGAATTTCCATGCCGGGCAGGAGCCTGCATCCAAAACATAATCTATTAAAAGATAACCTGATTTCTGAAATTAAAACCATTTAAAAGCACATTTCTAGTTCAGCAGTAAACACATAATTGAAATGACTTAAAACATAATTTGACCATCTTAAATGTAGGACTGGTAGCATGTTTCTGAGTAAACATTATTATTATTATTAAAAAAAAAAACAAGTAGTTATTAGATCAAGTTTAAAATAAGAAATTGTCACATTTGAGACATACAATTGCAAGAATGGAAAACAGTTGTAAAATACTACAATTTTATTTCCTATGTAATCATTTTATATAAATGTATATAATTATTTAATTTAAATTATTGTTCAGAAGTTTGGTTTTGGTATTTTCTTTTAAAAATGTTTATTCTCAGCAAGGCTGCATTTATTTGATCAAAAACACAATAAAAACAGCAATATTGTTAAATATTACTACAATTTAAAATAACTGTTTTCTATTGTAATGTATTTTAAAATTTTACTTATTCCTGTGATGCAAAGCTGAATTACTCTCATCATTTCTAGCCATTACTCTAGTCTCCAATGTCACATGATCCTTCAGAAAAAAAAACATTTTCTCCCAGTGCATGTTCTTTGAATGGAAAATTCAGAAAAACAGCATTTATTTTACATAGAAATGACTTGTAAATGGCTTTACAGTCACTTTTCATCAGTTTAATTCATCCTTGTGTAATAAAGAAATTAATTTCTTTCTTTCTTTCTTTTTTTCTTTCTGGGGATCAGTGATGTTAGTTTTCTTTCCTTTTATAAAACCTCTAACATCTCTGTGGTAGGCCATCAGCAAGCGACCGAACAAACACATGAACGCTAAACATCCATCATAGTTTCTTTTGAACTTCATTTCGAGACTAAAGACCGGAGCCTAAATCCTTCCTGAGCTGAGAGGCAGTAACTGCTACCACAAGATCTCTGCAGAGTCACGGCGCTGAAGCCAAGACGTACCTCCTCATGCACACATTAACTCGGATCTCTGCCTGACTGCAACACCACAAAATACAGTCAGTCATCAGTAAGGGTACAGCGCACACCCTTCCAATTACCGCAGCGGTGACATCATGAGCACATGTGCTCTGCAGCCCAACACTGAGTCTGAATTAAAGTTTGGCGCTCAGTAACCGAACATGTCACGCAAATGCAGAGTGTAAGGAAAAGCTGTGGCATCTCTGGGTGCTGAGATAGTCGCTCATTTCCCTCCAATCTCGCATTAGTTGAGTCCAGTAGGAGGTAAGGCACAATAAACTGCCATGACTCTACAGATCTGGCCTCTACTGCTCTCTAGTTTAGAAACAAAGCCATAAAACCTTACGAGCCAGTTGTGCGACTGTGTCTCTAATTAGATAATCACCTTTTTTGTTTTCTTTTTTTTTTGCTTAGAGGTTGCCCTTTTCTAGCTTTAGAAACTTAATTGAGTTCTTGGCTTAGTATTATTATTTTGTTTTTTATCAGATGTTTCTTCTAAAACTATTCAGGAACAATAAAAAATAAATGGGGCAATTGTTGGCATACAGTAGGAGTATAGAGATATGAAATTAATTTGGATCGCAAAACTCCGGTCTTTGAAGAACTGAATGAGAAATGGGTTCGTTGAGTTCATTTTGAAAGCTTTAAAGTCTGAGCACAGTGTGTGATGTTGTTGAAATCTCTTCTGAAGCTCTAGAGGAAACTTATGTGAGATTACTGGGGACATATCTGAAATGCAGGGGATTTAAAGGGATAATTGACCCAAAAATGAACACACTGTCATCATTTACTCACCCTTATGTTGTTATAAACTCATATTACCTTATTGCTTCTGTGGAAAATAAAAGAAAACATTATGAAAAAGTATTATTTTTAACATAAAAAAAGATTCATATTATGTCTTCTAAATTAATAAATGATCATTCATTTTTAATTAAGGTCACATAACTTACACATTTGTCAGTTTGATCAACTTTTGGCATGAAATGGAATTTAACCTTTTCCTTTTTCTAAATGCATGTTATTCATAATATTGTGATTGATTCATCCATGTGTTAATTTTATTTTATTTTATTTTTAATCAAACTTTTTGATACATTTTTGATCGTTTTTTGTACAGTACAAATACTAGACTTTTCATTTAGTCCACATAAACCGACACTTTCTTACAACCAATCGCAACCTCATCTTTAGATTTGCCTCCACCAATCAACAACCAATGAAGAGAACCATTCTTATTCTACATTTTTTATTTTTATTTTCAATAATCCATTTCACTAAGATACATCCCACTAAAAGAAAAAAAAAAATGTTGCTACTTCCAATGCATTGCATCTTTAAGTATTCAAAGGGAATTTTTGATACACATGGCCATGAACATTTACTTTGAAGACCAATAACCAAATTATATCATTAAGTCATGTTTGGGAGAACAAGAGGGTGAGGAATGACTCCTTTCAGCAAAAGTCTCAATTCAATCTCACTGCAACATGTAAAGGTTAAAGAGATTTATTTTTAAGGTTATAGAGTTTTAGGACACACAAGTGGGCTCTCGTCTTGACCCTCTCCAGGCCTTTGTCTGTGTGCATGCGTTCCTGCATATACTTTCATAGACATGATCAGCTCTCAATGGGATAAGACTCAGTGTCGCCATCAATAGAGCAACAAATCAGTAATGTGTGAATTCCGGACAGCACACAGTGACTATAGAAAGTCAGTCAGGCTGAAACAATGGCTCAACAGCCCTTTAGAGAGTGTTAGACAGAAGCAGTGATATATTAACAAGGTCAATTGCCTTGATATTTGGCTTTTGATATGTGGCAGAGAAAGCAAGAATGCTGTTTACTGAGGGTGTCCACTGAATGCATGGAGACAGGCAGCGTCTCTTCATGGCTATCTGAGCTGAACCGTCATCCCCTCCAGGCACGTTTACTTCTCGTATTATTCTTGCCACTGTTTTGCAGAGGGATGTAGCCACCATCAAAATGAGGAAGTCTGTGTGTGAGCGGACAGATTATCATCTTCCAAACTAGGATCCTGAGGGTGTTTAACATGAGCTGGAAGTAAAATGTGTGTGTTTGTGACTGTTCGATTGAAGTGGGCTGTTTAAAGCACATCCTGGAGAGTCTATGTGGGAATTTAAAAGCTCTGAGCTGTTTGTGGGAATGAAATCAGAAGGTGAAGTTGCCTGCGAGGCAGATTGGCTTGGCAGGCTGATTGTCTGTGGAAGCTGTATTGATGGGACAAAACATTCATAGTTTCTTTCCACATCTAATCCAGACAGTCTACTTTTTAAAACAAGTTTTGGAAATATTTTAGGGTAGTATTATACAAGTCCACAGATTAAGTGTTGCATATTAGTGACACAAATATTAGAAACAAAAATATTTTCTCAGATTTGTTCATTGAGTTAATTCATTGGGCATTTCTGCAGGATACAGCATTGTCAGTAGGTAGCAATTAGTTAATTTGGTCACTCTTTATTTTAAGGTCAAATTCTGCCTATTAACAAACCATTAACCACATCTTTTGCCTCAAACTCCTAATTTGCTGCTCATTAATAGATAGTAAAGTTGTTAAGTTTAGGTATCTCTATTTACATTTATTACATTTTATTTCCGTTTTCGTTTTAGTCATTTTAGTACATCAACTTTTATTTCTGAGTTGCCATGGCAACATCATATATTAAATTGTTTTATTTCAACTTTATTTTAATTAACAAAAATTATTTTAAGAGTTTCAGTTTTAGTTTGCAATAACAATACTGATGTAGTGTGCCTCCAAAAAACTTTATATGTATAGTGCTTTTCACGATACAAATCATTGCAAAGCAACTTCACAGAAAATTTGGTAGTTTTGTATGTTGGTTCAGGGTTGGCGTCATCTGAGGCCCTCTGAGGGGTTGGCATCATCTCTTCAAAGGTGTTCAATCATCTCAGATCTTTGTAAGGTTGGATCCAGACTGAAGCTTGTGTAATTCCTAGTTACCTCTGGATGCCCATCCTGTGGCAGAAACGGAGAAGCAAATAGAAAAGGATTACCGTAGCTGCTGTTCAAACCAAGCCAAAAAAAAAAAAAGATAATGTACTCAAACCAAGCAAAGAATGATAATGTGCATTTTATCAGATATAACTGAAGTACAAGGTTATGAGATACATTATGTGAATGCTTGGCTAAAGAGATGTCTCTTTAATCTAGATTTTAACAGATAGATTGTGTCTAAACCTTGAACATTTTCAGGAAGGCTATTCCAGAGTTTGGGAGCCAAATGTGAAAAAGCTCTTCCTCATTTAGTGGACTTTGCCTAGGTACTACCAAAAGCTCAGAGTTTTGTGACCTTAGGGAGCGTGATGGGTTGTAGCGTGATAGAAGACTAGTTAGGTACGCAGGAGCTAAACCATTTAGGGCCTTATAAGTAAGTAGTGATATTTTGTAACTGTAACAGAACTTAATAGGAAGCCATTGTAGAGATTGTAAAATTGGAGTAATATGATCATATTTTCTTGACCTAGTAAGGACTCTAGCAGCTGCATTTTGGACTACCTGTAGCTTGTTTATTGAAGATGCAGGACAACCAGCTAGCAGTGCATTACAATAGTCCAGTCTTGAGGTCATGAATGCATGAACTAGCTTTTATGAATCAAAAATGGGTATTGGGCATTTCTGCAGGATACAGCATTGTCAGTAGGTAGCAATTAGTTAATTTGGTCACTCTTTATTTTAAGGTCAAATTCTGCCTAATAACAAACCATTAACCACATCTTTTGCCTCAAACTCCTAATTTGCTGCTCATTAATAGATAGTAAAGTTGTTAAGTTTAGGTATCTGGTAGGATTAGGGATGTAAAATATGGTCATGCAGAATATGTGCTTTATAAAGCCACGGTCACACTACACTTTTTGTTCCATTGACTTCCATTCATACGCATAAGTTTTAAAGTATTAAATTAATAATATATTTATAAGTTCATATAGGAATATACAAGTCCACAGATTAAGTGTTACATATTAGTGTTGATTAATTCACCTCAGACTGTTCATCAAAAAGATTTGCTCAGATTCATTCACTGAATTAATTCCTTGGCCATTTCTGCAGACTACATTATTTTTGTAAAATATAGTCAACTGAAGGCGAGTTGAAGAACCCACGTGCAGTTTAATTAAACAAACATGAACTAAACAAACATAAACATGACAAGAAGCATGGAGCATGGACGAGATGCACCAAGAGTAGATAACATTAACAAAGCTTGACAAGAGACAATGGCAAAATGAGGGCTACACTTATACAGTAACTTGTTTATTGAAGATGCAGGACAACCAGCAAGCAGTGCATTACAATAGTCCAGTCTTGAGGTCATGAATGCATGAACTAGCTTTTATGAATCAAAAACGGGTAACGTTTTGTAGCTTGGCAGTGTTTCTAAGATGGAAGAATGCTGTTTTTGTAACATGTGAAATATGATTTTTTTTAAAGACAAGTTGCTGTCTAATATAACACCCAAATTTTTGACTGTAGAGGAAGTAACAGTACATCTGTCTAGATGCAAATTGTAATCTAAAAGATTCTGTGTACTGTTTTTGATCCAATAAGTAATATATCTGTCTTATCTATGGCAAAATGAGGGCTACACTTATACACCAAACAATGAGGGTCACATGACATAAACCAACCAATGACAAAATAGAACTAGAAACCACATGACTAGACTAAACCAATTTCCTTAAGGTGTTGACTTCTGTGAAACATCTGTGAGCAATGTGTTCTTCTTAATTACAGTTGGAGTTCAGCGGCAAAGAGCATCAAGGAAGCATTACCACATCACTCACAGTTCAGCTCTCCGGCATTGCCCTGACCTCCTGAACCCTGACTTTACATGACCTCTCTTCATACTCTCGGTTTAACCAGCATCTCTCAGTATCAGGTCAAACCTTACCACTTCCTTTTCAACCACTACCCACTCACTTATACATCCCCCCATGGATATTTCCAAAGCATTTTCATATTATGTCCACTTTATATCAGGTATTCACTCAGTTAGACATGATGTTGTAACAGATTCATGTGAAGTGAAAGGCCACTTGTATGTGTTTCACCGCTCCAGATTTATTGGGTGTTAAGTTTCTATCAAATGACTTAGTCTTCTATGGCAGGTCACAGAAGAGTCACTCGTTATAATGTGAAAAGTTGGAACTCGGTTTTGGCTTTCTGTTTTATTTCCTCGTGAAATTTATCATGCAGAATATGTGCTTTATAAAGCCACGGTCACACTACACTTTTTGTTCCATTGACTTCCATTCATACGCATAAGTTTTAAAGTATTAAATTAATAATATATTTATAAGTTCATATAGGAATATACAAGTCCACAGATTAAGTGTTACATATTAGTGTTGATTAATTCACCTCAGACTGTTCATCAAAAAGATTTGCTCAGATTCATTCACTGGATTAATTCCTTGGCCATTTCTGCAGACTACATTATTTTTGTAAAATATAGTCAACTGAAGGCGAGTTGAAGAACCCACGTGCAGTTTAATTAAACAAACATGAACTAAACAAACATAAACATGACAAGAAGCATGGAGCATGGACGAGATGCACCAAGAGTAGATAACATTAACAAAGCTTGACAAGAGACAATGGCAAAATGAGGGCTACACTTATACACCAAACAATGAGGGTCACATGACATAAACCAACCAATGACAAAATAGAACTAGAAACCACATGACTAGACTAAACCAATTTCCTTAAGGTGTTGACTTCTGTGAAACATCTGTGAGCAATGTGTTGTTCTTACAGTTGGAGTTCAGCGGCAAAGAGCATCAAGGAAGCATTACCACATCACTCACAGTTCAGCTCTCCGGCATTGCCCTGACCTCCTGAACCCTGACTTTACATGACCTCTCTTCATACTCTCGGTTTAACCAGCATCTCTCAGTATCAGGTCAAACCTTACCACTTCCTTTTCAACCACTACCCACTCACTTATACATCCCCCCATGGATATTTCCAAAGCATTTTCATATTATGTCCACTTTATATCAGGTATTCACTCAGTTAGACATGATGTTGTAACAGATTCATGTGAAGTGAAAGGCCACTTGTATGTGTTTCACCGCTCCAGATTTATTGGGTGTTAAGTTTCTATCAAATGACTTAGTCTTCTATGGCAGGTCACAGAAGAGTCACTCGTTATAATGTGAAAAGTTGGGACTCGGTTTTGGCTTTCTGTTTTATTTCCTCGTGAAATTTATACAGGCATCTGAAAACACTTTTTGCTACTTGGAATATGATGTAATGAAGGCTTTCTCCCTATTCCCTAGGTAACTAAACATAATTACAAACACCTGAAGCCAGCATCTATCCAATCTGTTTTTGTTGCACATCAAGAAATTAAATGTGTTTCCATCATAGTTTATTTGCATGTCTTCTTATTGTACAAAAAAATATCCACCTCAACTGAGTGATTTTATTTGAGAGATTTCCTGCACATCTTGCAGTTTCCATCCAGCATTTTTTTTTTCTATGCAATATCCCAAAGTATGCATAGAAATATGTGGGTGGAAATGTAGCTTGTGTTCCAAACTCACCAAGTATTAGATTATTTGACCCTTTTTTTTTTTGACTGCACATAGTTCAGTTTCTAGAATGTCTAACCACCAGCTTGAATGGTTTTGGGATGTACCCTAAGGATAATGACGAGTTAATAATATTGAGAAGCGGTTCTTTTGCTACAGGTAACAACTCTTTCAGTAATTTAGTGGGTACAGGATCTAACAGGCATGTTGTTGGTTTAGATGCAGTGATAAGGTTATTTAGCTCTTCCTGTCCTATAGTTATAAAGCACTGCTATTTTTCTTTGGGTGCAATGAATGAAGCTGAATTACAACACGCTGCAGATTCTACATTTGTTATTGTATTTCTGATGCTATCCATTTTATCAGTGAAGAAATTCATAAAGTAATTTCTACCAAACTGTGAGGGAATATTTAGTTCGGGTGATGTCTGATTATTTGGTAATCTAGCCACTGTGCTAAATAAAAACCTTGGATTGTTTTGGTTATTTTTTATGAGTTTGCAGATATGCTCGGCCCTGGCAGCTTTTAAAGCCTGTCTATAGCTGGACATGTTTTTCCACGCAATTCTAATAACTTCCAAGTTAGTTTTTCTCCATTTGCACTCAAGAGTACCAGTTTCTTTCTTGAGACGATGGGTATTACTGTTGTACCATGGCACAGTACATTTTTCTCTAACCTTTTTTAATTTGATGGGGGAAACAGCTTCTAATGCATTAGAGAACATAGAGAAGATGCCCATAATGCTATTCATTTCATCTAGTTCACATGCATTTATAGGTACACAGAGCAGTTGAGACAAATCAGGCAGGTTATTTGTGAATCTGTCTTTGGTGGCTGGAACAATAGTTCTGCCCAGACGATAACGCGGAGCGATATAGTTAATATCAGTAATACGCAGCATGCACAATACAAGGTAGTGGTCAGTAACATCATCACTTTGAGGTACAATATCTATATCAGTAAGATCCATTCAATAATAATTAAATCTAGCGTATGATTAAAACGATAAGTGCTTGACCCCTAACACATCATTTGTATTATCAACCTGAATGTTAAAGTGTCTGACAATTAGCGCTTTTTCAACATTAACCAATAAGTCTGAGAGGAAATCTGTTAATTCTTTTAGGAAATCTGCATACGGCCCTGGCAGTCTATACAGGGTAGCCAGAGCAAGAGATAGGAGAGATTTTTTCTGCATTTCTGGAAGTGTAACATTAAGCAGAAGTATTTCGAATGAGTTAAACCTTTATCCTGTTTTCTGAGTAACATTGAGAATATCTCTGTATATTGTTGCAACACCACCGCTCCGACCATCTGACGGGGCTCATGCTTATAACAGTAGCTTGGTGGAGTAGACTCATTTAGACCAATATAGTCATTTGGTTTGAGCCAGGTTTCAGTCAAGTAGAGTACATCAAAATTATTATCTGTGATCATTTCATTTACAATAACTGCTTTGTGTGGAAGTGATCTAATGTTTAGGAGCCCAAGCTTTAAAACATTTTTTTGTTCATTTAGTTTGCATTTTTCTGGTTTAATCACAATCAGATTTTTTTTCTAGGTGCTGCATTAATTGTATATATTGGCCTCACTATTTGGTGGACAGACACCATTTATAAATAAAGACTTTATAAATTGGACAAAACAAGTACTTCTATCATTTAAGTGGGTAGAACAAAAGTCATCATAGCAGTTATTTGAGAACTGGAATTAAATTAATATTAAATTAATATGTATTAGTTCATAAGTCATGATATTTGCACATTTTTGTAATTTACAAATATAATTTTTATAATTTTAAATACAAATATGAAATACTATAAAATAAATTAAAAGCTTTTAGAAATGATTAAGATGTTCAGATTAGGATATATTAAAGATGTAAGGTATATATGTTGTTACTTTTTACTTTATGGTTACAACACACAATAAATTAAATTGAAAAATGTTTGTGTTTTAAAATACTTTTTTTTTTTTTATCCTTTATTGTGGTCATTCCTGTTGTTGACCCTCATATCTTTGAGGCTGCTCAAAGGAAATAGCAGTAAATATCGTCTGTTACACCAATGTCTGTGTTAAAGCACTGATGTCAGTTTGCTTGTTGTATTAATGGAGTGGACTGTCTGGTAGAATGACCTCAGCGTTAGGCAGGATTAGGCGTAGTGTGGCATGGTGATTAAGAGATCTTCGTTTAATTGTATTAGTCTGTCAACATGTTCCACTCATTATACAAGGAGGACTGGGAGCGCAGCTTAGTGGCTGCTGTTAAGTCTCCTTTATCTACTCCTGAGCAGGAACATTAGCGCTAATAGAGTCATACTGGTTGGTTGGTAGTCCTTGCACCAATTAATACTTGGCTGTGTGATGTTTTTTTTTTATTATTATTTGAGCTCTGATAAACATTGGCCTCATTGGGTTCTGACTGGAATTTTGCAAAGTAGAGTGTAATATAAATTTTAAAAAAAGCACAACCTTTTGAGTGTCAAAATTTGACAAATTTGAGCTCATATGGCACAAGAGTAAAATTGTACAGGATGTATTCAGACAAACATCCCTATGCTGTTTCTCATTCTCAGTTCCCCATTCCTCCTCTTAAGCATGCCGGACAGTGGATGTGGAATAGAGGGAGGGGTGAGGAATGAGAGAGAGAGAAGAGGAGTGGAAATGAGGGGGCGGTTTGAGCTTCATCAGAAGTTGAGCTGGAAGAGGAAGCCGCCAATGTGGGGAAATAAACAGAGTCTGAAGTGGCTTAACCAGGTTTGCTAATCTGAAAATCCCCTTTATTTAGTGGGATGCTGTTAGGTGTTTAATTGGTCCGCTTTAAGCTCTCCCGTCATGTTTTCCATGAGAGAGGCTGAAATGTTTATATGAGGTTTGAAAACAATCAGATGACTATGGAGTCGAAAGATGCTTTTTTTGTGCCACCACTCTGGGCTGTGAACAAGCTAAATTTCAGGGATGGGTCAGGATGGTTGACTAGTCATCTAACAAATCATCATCTGCATTTTAAAGGGAATTAATTTGCATTTTACTTCACACATGTGGGTTTCTAATGTGCTGGCAGTGTGCTGTTTAGCATGCTACCAGTAACTGATGTCCGTGATAAGTAGTTATAAATTCACCCCATTTTAGTCACTATTCTAACAAGTTTTCTGCCTAAATTAAATGAATGAATGAATTAAATGTTTCAACAAAAAACTGTGTCTGAATATAGTAGGTGAAAAACAGTCTGTGAAATGAGTGGTATGCACAAATTCTTAGTATTCATAAAATAGTAATAGAAAATGCACTACTTTGAATTAGATTACGCATCTGTTGGACACTTTACTATCCCATAAGGCCACGGGAGAGTAAGGTGAGCTATGAGCATTTTTTTACTATGAGCATTTTATTTTAAGTTAGATGATATATTGTTATTAAAGTTATTACTGCAACTGTTTAAAAAAAATAAATAATAATAATTGCACTTTTATACAGGAGAACTGTCATCATTTACACACTATCTTGTAATTCTTTTTTGGGTAAACTATCCCTTTAAGACTGACTAATCAATTTTTTAAAAAAGTGTATTTTTCTACATTAGATTTAGTTTGTGAAAGCTATTCCTATGGGTATCAGCATGCTAAAAATGGCAGCGTTTCTAATTGACAATAGTTACTTGAGATTTATATAATGTTGCAGGAAAACACATTTCTGCGCATCTGGACTGAGTGGGATTTTTGTCTTTCCTGTATTTATTAAGGTTCGTTCTATTATGTATTTCCATTTTTTTTTAATCTCTCAAAGCCTTCAGCGTGGGAACCACATATAACTGATGGCAGAGTGTGGAGGATAGCTGTGTTCTGGTTCTGAATGATACCTTTGGGCTAAAGCGGGAAACCGTGGACATATCTCTCCATCTGCTTCCATGTGACATCAAAGGAAAAGCCTTGGATTCTACGGCCTATATATAAAACCTGCAGGAAGACGTGTTATTCTGGCTCTCTTCCTGTAACCTAAGGCTGATCTTGAGCGCTCTTTTTCTCATTCGCTCTCACTTTGTGTTGCTTTATTCTCTCTGGTCTCTGCTGAAGTGGACCCTCTGATGACTAAATGCAGTAATTTTTGTGGTCCTGTGGGCCTTTCATGTTATTTAGACATGGGATGGTCCTATGGACATCTAGAGGTTAAAGGGAAAGCTCACCTAAAAATGAAATCTATGTCGTCATTTATTCACCCTTATTTAAGAAAGTACGGTTTGAAATGACATGGGTAAACAATGACACAATACTCACTTTTAGCTGAATGGTTCTTTGAATTCTAACCTCAACAAACTAAATTTCCAGAAATATTGCAAACAGACGCAATCTGTTTCTAAATTAACTTCTGCTTCCACCCACACAGGACCACAAGTTAATTAGACCACACTGTTTGCCATTCTTTAGCGGTATATGAAACCACTTGTTTGCTAATGACCTAGACCAGTGATGGGCAAACTTGGCCCTTCCAGGCCACTTTCCTGCAGAGATTTGATCCAACCCTGATATGACTCACCTGCCTGTAGCCTTCTAGTAGTCTTGAAGACAATGATTAGCTGGTTCAGGTGTGTTTGATTAGGGTTGGAGCTAACCTCTGAAGAAAAGTGGCCTGGAAGTGCCAAGTTTGCCCACCCCTGACCTAGACAAATAGAGGAATATCTCTGACAGGGTGTTAAAGAGTTCCAAGCTCATGACAGTTAGAAAGTGTGTGTTGTGTTTGTGAGAGCACAGGTGATGGACCATCACCGACGTGACACTACTAGAGCGTAATTTGGTCGGTTCCAATTAGCTTAGCATGCCATGCTCTACTGACCACTGACAGTCCACTTCTCTTACTTTATTGACACCGTGGCCTTTGCTTTCATCAGTGTTTGTGAGAGCTATTTGGAGGTATAGATTGGACCTCACTAGAATGTGTTTCCTACTGATGCATTCAAAATTCAATAGGAAGGTTATGACAATAAGATCTGTTAATGTTTTCAATTTTACTTTCATGTTTTTCATTAGCAGCTGTTGTCTAACTTAATTGCCTTAAAAGTGTTTATGAAGGTCAAAATTCCAAATAAAAATGAATTTTTTTTTTGGGACACACACACACAATAATATGTGTCTAATTAATTGTCTTTTCCAGAGTTTCAGAAGAGATCTCAGTATCTCACATTGTGCTCAGATACACTATGCCAAGGCTGAAAGCAAAGGTCAGAAATGTCAATATGATCACATATTTCTCCACATATTCTTCCATGACCAAATTATCTGAGCTATGAGGTTCACATTATTTTATTTCTCTTCACTGAAAAACATCTCAGGTTACGCATGTAACCATGGTTCCCTGAGAAGGGGAAAAGACGCTGTGTCCCCTAGAGAGGACTCTCTGTAACGAGAGGGGGCCTGACGATGCTCAGAATGGCCAAGGAGGCTCACAAAGAGCCTAGCAACTTAGCAAACACAAACCAAGCTCTGGAAACGAAAGCCTCAGCATGACGACTCTCTAAAGTTGAGAGGAGACTAACGATATCCCACGCTCTGGATACTATGCAAGGAGGCTCACAGATAGCCTACTACTTGCAGTGCTATCCTAGCGGCGCTTTGGGGAGCGGAGACCTCAGTAAGGTAACTCTCTCCAGCGAAAGGAGGCCTAACAATGCTCGCAGGATCCAAGGAGGCTCACAGAGAACCTAGTCAACTTGGCAAACCTACTCTGGTTAAGAGCAACTGGGGTCTAACACAGATAGAAAGGTCACAAAGCACCCAGTGTGTGACCTTACCATAAGCATGGATTTCAGGAAAGGCACGAAGCAGTCAACACATGCTCTCACCATAAACATGGATTCTAGAGAAGGCACGAAGCAACAGCATGTGCTTTTACTATAAGCATGGATTTTAGAGAAGGCATTTACAAAGGAGACTCACAGAGAGCCTACAGCTTGCAATAGCTATCTTAGCGGAGCTCTAAGGAGCGAAAGCCTCAATAAAGATAACCCTTTAAAGTGTGAGGAGGCCTAACAATGCTCGCAGTAGACAAGAAGGCTCACAGAGAGCCTAACAACTTAGGCCAGTACCTAAGTGCAGCACTTTTCTGTCTCTAATTCCTCAGAACAAGTAATGTTATAATAGTGTTATTTGAGTCAACAAGAGGAGTCAAAAAAGGAAAACTTCCTGTTTGACTCGTCTGTGCTCTGCCTACAACCCTCGCGCTTTATCACGCCTCACCGTAATGCCGGTCACGGGACCCAACCGTGGGGTGCAGGCCTTCAACTCTTAGGCTGCGTTTACACTTTGCATAAAAAATCCGATCTTTCGCTCACATCTGACACAGATCGGAATTTGTTGCACACGTGTATGCGCTCACGTTTTATTGAGATGGAAACTTTTTATAGGTAAGAAATCGCACATTCAGGAGCTGGTTTTCAACCCCCGCCCCGTGAATTTTGAAAATACAACAGCTAAAAGCTACATATATTTCTCAGCAATGAGGTGATAACTTGTAATTAAACCGGCAAGATTGTTTGCAATGCTTCACAATCGCTCGCTCGCACGTGGGTGCATGCATTCGTTCGTTCGTTCGTTCCCTCTCTCTCTCTCTCTCCTTAATTCGAATTAATTTCAATAAATATCATCTTTATTTCACTAAAGAATTCTACCTCTAACGAGCTGTAGATAAAATAGTCTAACAAATTAAAATTACCGTTATTTTCCGGTCTTTTTCCGTTCAGTCAGATTTTGTGCTGCAAAACATCCATGACAGCCATTGTCCGTGCTGGCAAATAATAATGGCCATTCGACGGCCATTTAAAACCCGAGGGTCTACCATGTGCATAGTAAAGCGATCACTGCAGACAATCCTTTTGGGTGGGAATTAATGTAAACACAGATATCGGATACCAGTCGTGTCTAAAGTGAATGTAAACAGACGTGCCAAAAAATCGGATATGGTCAAAAGATCGGATCTGTGCATTAAGACTTGCAGTGTAAATGCAGCCTTATCCCTCAAGAGAGAGTCAAGTCTGGGTGGAATCAATTACTGCAACTGCATCGTGAAAAGTGTGCATTTAACCTCAAACACGCTAGTTCAAACAACAGATTCTATCGCTCTGAAAAGAATCATGACAACAGACATGAATTAATCGCTATGAGTGCCTTAAACCTCTTTGAGAGCCGAATGCTTTGCACCCAAAAACTCATCCCACATCCATCGAGAATAGGGACGTACAAACGGAGCTTTCATTGAGAAATCCTGCATGCATTCTGCTCCCTCAGGAGCTAAATGCGTGCCCCTAACTCATGTACAAACAAACGGTCTCCTGAAGACAAGAAAGAGGATGATGTATTTCACAAGTGCTGTTTTTTATACTCTAGGCCGCACCAGTTGTGCCGTCATAGGCTGCTGCCTGTCAATGTCAAGTTCATTGTTGTGTTTAGACTAATGCTTCTGGTCATGCCGGAGACATTCCCCATAGTGCCCTCTAGGGGACGCAGCACGAGTTCCCATTCGAAAGGGAATCTAAGATGTTGTTAAAATATTTTCAAGTTAAGTTCAAGTTAAAACAAATTCCTTGCTGTATGCACATCAAATGCACTACAGTTTAAAAGTTTGAGGTCAATCATTTTTTAAATGTTTTTTTTCCCTCTTATGCTCACCAAGACTGCATTATTTGATCAAAAAATACAGTAAAAAAAAACAGTAGATTTTTTAAAACAATTTAAAGTAACTCTATTGTTATAATTCAAAGTAAAGCACCCATTACTCCAGTTTTCAGTGTCACATGATCCTTCAGAGATCATTCTAATATGCTGATTTACTGCTCAAGAAACATTGATTGTTAATATCAATGATGAAAACAGTTTTTGCCACTGCTTGCCATTATAAATGTCTTAACTGTCACTTTTGATCAAATTAATGTGTCCTTGCTGAATAAATGCATTAATTTATTTTAAAAATCAATCAATCAATCAATCAATTTTAGTGACCCCAAACTTTTGAACGGTACTGTATGCTTGAGAAAAATCCAAAGATCCAATGCTTTATGTCTTATGAAGTCTCAGTGCTTTTTCTATTGGCCACTTCCTTTACAGCAGACACTTTTTTTTATCTCTCACAAAAGCACATTACCAGTGTTACTTAAGCTCTGGGGTTGGAAATGTGTTAATTCCCTGACTTGTGTTCACACAATCACAATGTTAATCATGGTCTCCCTCGAGTCCTTAATTGGTCTTCCATACAACTATCTGCAGATGTGCTGCTCCAGTGAATGTGAACACAGACCCGCTCAGGTTCTGCACAGCCAAACTTCATCGTTAGTGCAGAGCCATACTTAAACACAGAGGAAATATATCTGAAAAATTCCAGCCCCCTTTCTGTCCCAACCACATCCATAGCAGATTTCTAAACCTCTTGAATGTATGGGTTATTATGTAATTTGGGAGTAGTAATTGTGTTAATTATGTAGGGTCTAGAGTTATTTTATCCTGCGTCCGTGAAATGGGAGGGTAAGTCCCCCTTAATTTAAGCACTCCCCGGTGCATTTGAAAGTCAAATGAAGCATTCAGTCTTGAGCTGTCTAGACGGAGACAAAGAGCACAATGCTGCACTCTTGCCCCTGTTAGATCTATGACATCTATTTAAGGAACTGGACATGGAAAGAGAATCTGATGTAGGCCCAAATGACGTACTTTGTGGACTTGTATGGTCTTGTAGCTTTTTCTTGTGTGAGTCCTTGACGTCCATGTGACGGTATGGTCTCCCATTGTTTGTTTAAGATTCAGAAGGGTGCTAATGAACGCTTGTGACCCTTCCATTTGCAACCGTCACACTTGCCCAACAGTTTGTGCATAATTCTGTCACAAGAGTTTGGAACTAGAGGAGGAAGACCACAAAGGCTTGGGACAGGGCCATAGACTGTTTAAATATATGCAAGGGGTCAAGTTTAGCAGATAAGTGTGTTCCAGTTAGCACCTGCTATTGAACAAACGGAAGTGGTTGATTATTTTGATAAAATGAATATATACATATTTCTATCTTGATTCAGACGAGATTACTTTTTCACAAGGTGTTAATTGATGGACTGGAGTTCTGTGGATTACTTGTAGATTATTGTGATGTTTTTATCAGCTGTTTGGACTCTCATTCTGATGGCACCCATTCACTGCAGAGGATCCATTGGTGAGCAAGTGATGCAATGCTAAATTTCTCCAACAGTGGCATAGGGAGTAAAGTACATAGTGGTAAATTTTGACGTGATTGACCCAAGTTGAAAGCCGCTTTTGCCGAAATCTTTCTTCTCCCTTGTCACATCACATACCAGATCTAAAAGGCATTTATATTCAATAAAATTGAAGGAAATATTTGAAAAGTGGAAAATAAAGTGCCTCACGGGTGTTTATTGGGTAGGGATAGGGGTATGTGTTATTGTCCCAATAAGGTGGCATCCATTTAATAATTTTAATAAAAATTATAATTTACATTCAATACGTTATACATCAGTATTTGCACTAAGTAGGATAAATATCATCTAAGTACTATTTACACTTATTGAAAAGAAAATAAATGCTATTTTTGCTTAGTGTAAATAAAATATATCGCTAAGAAAATAATGGTATTTTCACTTAGTGTAAATAGCATATGGCTATTTGCACTTAATGCAAATATCCGCTGACATATATAAACGTCTCTTATACTCACTAAGGCTGCATTATA
>NW_015650012.1:972773-993664 GCF_001515625.1 Sinocyclocheilus rhinocerous | reverse complement strand
ATTTGTCATTTAATTTATTCATGTGATGTCAAAACTGAATTTTCAGCATCATTACTCCAGTCTTCAGTGTCACATGATCCTTCAGAAATCATTCTAATATGCTGATTTGGTGCCTAAGAAACATTTCTTATTATCAATGTTGGAAACAGTTTTTTGCTACTTATTATTATTTTTTTAAACAAACAAACAAGCAAACTTTTATTCAGCAAGGATGCATTAAATTGATCAAAAGTTACAGTAAAGACATTTATAATGTAACAAAAATTTTTTTTTCAAATAAATGCTGTTCATTTGAACTTTCTATTCATCAAAAATTCCAAAGGAAAAAAAAAATCATAATTTCCAATATTAAGCAGCAAAACTTTTTTTTAAAACAACATTGATAATAACAACCCTAGTTAATAATTTAGAACCAATAATAAATAATTGAGCACCAAATGACCAAATCAGCATATTTGAATGATTTATGAAGGATCGGAAATATGTATTCTCCTATTAATAACTTATCCATGCAGTCTGCTTTGTATTGCTCAGCCTAGCCTTGGCGAGAGGCCTGCTCTGATTGACTCCACTTTGGTGTTAATTTCCGAAGCAGACTCGTTAAGCTGATAGTGGCGTTGTTTGTCATCTCGAGAGTGCCGAAGATCTCTGTTTGCCCGTGCCTCTACGTGACGTCTTTTTGAGATGTGCTCTTAAAGGCCATCAAAGAAAAAAGCTCTACTCTTAAGCTGCTTTGCTTTAGCACACTTCCAAGGTACATGTAAAGCTGTGTACACTCCACGAGCACACCTTCACAAATCCCCTTTTTTGGACCCATGCTTAACCTGCTTTGAATAAAACTTGAGATGACATCAGACGAACGGGAATGTCAAAGAACCATGGGGAGGTTTGAAGTGTTGCATATGCGTATATGTGTGAGTTTTAGATAAGTCAGTAAGTGTCTTTGTAAATGTCACTTTAGCGTGTGTGTGGAATCCCGCAGTTCCTGCTTCCTGTTGTGAGGTGATTACAGTCTCTCACTCTCAGACCAACCCTGCCTTCAAAACCAAAGTGCACAAATACACTGTCGTCGTAGCAACAGGGCTAAAAATTGTCAATGGGAAGTGCAGTGGAATTATCAATGATGGCCTCATTCTAGGTATTGAAGTGGGGTTAAGCCGTCATACATGGTGCTTTAAAAGGGCACATGGATATGCAGATTTCACTGCCACCCTGTTTTACGCCACTGATAAATGCCATTTGCATAGAGCAGGACCCCGTCCCATATTTTAGTCTTCAAGACTTTAGATAGAGGTCAAGAGGTATAGTATACCCATCAGTTACACAAGATAATTGGATACTTCAGGTGATGTTCTTATCTCAGAACTAGAAATGACACTTCATAGTGAACCTGTTGACCCTTTTCTTCCTGCTCCTCCAGTTTTTCCCCAGGGCCGTTCATCTGGTTAGAGGTTAACGTTATTGGTAATTTTGCATATGACTTCATTGTAATGTCTTCTTTTGAGTCTTACAGACGCGAAACATGATAATACGCACTATATTTTTGCACATTACTTTGACTGTTTACAAAAAAGGGTCATTCATGGGGCAGGTGATTTTGCTATCATTTTAATTACTTTTATCTCAGGATTGTGAGAGGTTTGCCAGCGCTGTTGGTAAGCCGTGTTGGAGAGTAAATAAAGAAAGTAACGAGTGTATAATGTAACAGCATTCTTCAATATTGTGACAGTAGTGTGGCTCTTTTCAAAGCACGGGATTTTCCAGTAATCTGTGTTTTGTGTAATGCTACAGAGCAATTTTTGTAACGCTGTATAGCATGTAGCTTTACATCACTTGCTTGCTGAAAATGCCTTCTCTCTTTCCTTGATTTATTTTACGCTTTATTATTTTTTTTATATTTATTTATTAGTCGTTTTTCTGAATATTTAATTAATGAATCAAATATTTATAAATTATTAGTTAGATTTTTTAATATCTTCAATTCTGTCATCTTAATTGTGATTATTATTATTAAATTATAAATGCATCATAATAATACAATACAATTCATATTACATTATAGCTTCAATGTATTAGCTACTCACTTTTTGGGGAATTTTTGTAAGATTGTAAGATTGACCTAGAATAACATTTACTATTTTTCTCAAGTACAATTCAAATTGAGTTTTATTTGTTCATTCTATTGTTTGCAATTTTTGAATGTTAAATCTGTCACTTTCATAAAATAGCATCTGAAACTGTCACATGACAAACTTTAATATAACAGCAACTAACTTACAGTATTTATTACTATCTAGAAGTGTGGCTAAATTTGAAACTCGACTGCAGTTTAACCTGTTTAAATTGATTAGCTTGTAGCTCTTCAAGTTTAAAATTAGCTTCCCCTGACAATGTCAGCATGTACAGAAATGATAAACTCAATGCACCAGACGAGTTAATTACACTCCTTTGGAGCTGCTCCTGTTTTTGAAAACAAACACAACACTTTTCATTCATGAGTGATTGAGTCTTTTTTTTTTGTTTGTTTTATTTTCATCCCCATTATTTTGAAGCAGCTGTACATTGACAATGATAGCTACTGAATCCATTATTAATATGTTTATGCTGGAGTTCCTCTGATGACTGTCACAATTTCAAAATGGAAAATTAAGCTATTAGCAGAGTCTGTATGTGTCTGTATTTTTCATAATAACGTGCATTGCAAATTTAACAACACAGTGCCATTTGTATAATTGGAATAGTGAGCTGAATTAGTAATTTATTTAAATTGCCCTTTCTTGATGTACTCTTTTAGGTAATGCTTGCCTGGAGCACACCAATCTCTCAGTATGTTAATGAGTTAAACAAGAAACATGTTAAATATGTACACTCCTCATTTGCATACAAATTCAATTAACCTAGTTGAAGGGGGAAAAAAAAGAGAAACAGATCTTTTGATTGATGTTTTTGTGTGTGGTGATGTGCATTGACTGAGGGCGATATATCTCAACAGACATATTGTTTTGCTTTGAATGTCTTGCATAATGTTAAAAACCGAAACTCTTGATCTCGAACGTCCTTACTCGAGAGTAAAATGTCAGGTTAATCACAACCTCATAAAGATCCTAATGCGATCCTACTGTATTGCAGTCGGCTGACATCAGTGTGCAATGTCAGTGCGTCCAATCCGCAATTTAACGGCTTGCTTGGAGCACATATTCTAATTAAGGATAAGCGTAATTGGGACATACAAACCTGTGCATGTCAATGAAGGCAGAGTGGGTGAACTACAGCGGGACGTCGTGTCAATGCATAGGCGTCTGAATGTTAGCATGGCAGCGGCTTGGATATATGGCACCCGGACTCTCCCAACATTTACATATTAGACAATTAACCAAATTGATTTCTGCCGCCTCTGATGAGAGGTGATGGCAGAAGCTGCTCTTTCTCCTCTGGGGGTTGGACAGTCTGGCTCTCCATCAAAGATGTCACAAAGAACGCCGGAGCTTCATTAGCATCCTGCTAATTAGATGGTCACATGCATCCGCTAATTAACATATATACTATCTTTTGTTGACACTCACAAAAGTTATGAATTTTCAATGTAATATCACCTTCATTCGCGTGAGTGAGCCATTAATATGGGTTTAATTGGCTACATATGTCTTCACACACACTTTTATGCAAAGCTGAGGCCTACAGATGAGTTCAGCTGTTTTGATCTGAAACAAAATTACACATGAATGAATATCCTAAAAGAATATTGGCTTTCCTTTTAATGCATCCTCCACATATTTTGAGTATGCTTTTATATTTCCAGAACAATCTCTTTAGGGCCACCTGGGGTTAAGTGCCTTTCCTTGGGGTTAAGTGGACACAATGGGGATCGTTCTTAGCAAAGCCATTATAAACATTCAGGTTTCAGATCAGTGTTATTTTATCATTTGTATATTATAGTATTTGTTAACATTATGCATTTATTTATTATTTTAAATGTATTAGGTATTTTGAATTTATTTATTTTTGCTTTAATGTTTATATTTTGAGTTTTATTAATGTTATGTGCTTTTGTCATTTCCATTTATCTATTTTTATTTCAATTTAAGTTTTAGAAATTAATACTTCAACTTTTTATTTCAGTTATTGGCCAATACTGAGAAAAAAATAGATGTAGGATTTACTTTGAAACAATTTTTACTCAAAAATTAATCACATTGAATTTTGAAGTAAAATTATTCTCTAGTAAAACGTAATCCATTAATTGCTATAAAAAAAGAAAGAAAAAGGAATATTGCTAATTTACCTTTTTCATCTAATTTATATTTTATTTTATTTCAGCTTTATTTCAATTAACTAAAAAAAGTTTGTTTTTTATTTATATTATATCTGTGAACATATTGTTCTTTTATGTCAAATATTTCCAATTAATCACGTGATTCATTTGCACACGAGTGGTTTAAATGGTTAATTCATAAATACAGTTCACTGATTCAGTTGTTGAGTTCAGCTCACTCAATCGGGTTGCAGCTGTTAACAACTCATTAGATGAGAAGATTATCAGTGAATAGCAACTAAAATTTCGGTCTGTTTCATACAAAGCCCTTAGGAGGTTTGGAAAATAGTGCACACGTTGTATGGACTACTTCAATGGTGCTTTTGCATTGAAGCCTGAAAGCCGCATTCCCCATTCATTGCAATTGCAAGGAAAAGAGTGATCAAAAATCTTTTTGTGTTTATACAGGTTTGTAACAACATAAGTGTGAGTAAATAATGACGTGATTTTTTCTTTTTGGGGCGAACTGTCCTTACATACTCTCACATGTGGGAAACCAGTCTCACTCTTCTTCTGTGAGTTCACAAATGGAGAATCGGGCCGTCGTCCAATGCTGGAGAGTCATGGGATAAAGTATAGTGGGTGGGTGTGTGAAATCAGTTCTCAAAAGGCTGTGAGCAGGCACTACAGTTTTTCTGAGAAAGCCAGAGACACTCAAGAAAAGTGGAGTTATCCTTGGCACAGTCTGGTGGTCTGTTTGACATTCTCCTCTCCCTCATATGAGAATGATGGGGGTGTTTTCTGGGGGTAATGAGGAATAAGATTCATGGAGCAGAGTTGGCTTTAAAGTATATATATTACAGCTCACATGCTCTCATAATTCAATAAAGCCGTTTATTAATGTAGGAGTCCTCAGTTGCCTATATTTTGGGTTGTTTATTTAATAAGTCTTGGACCAGCTTCAGGACTCTGTGATCTTCAAAGCTGTCTGAAAAGTAAATGGGAGAGAAAGCATAACCTTCACAAAGTTAAAGTGAAACAGAACTTTTTTTTTTTTTCACTGAATTGATATGAAAGGCATTACTGTAATGTTGCACGTTGTAAAACAGCACAATATCCTTAAATAAGAAGAAAGTAGGAAACAAATGTGTTTAGCACCTCCTTATGCTCAGTGGCCACCAACCAAGACCAAACCGATGAGAAGCATTAGGCAACGATTGTTTTCATTTACTAAAGTGCACTTCCTCTACAAACCATTAACAGAGCTCAGCGTAAAATAGCACAGTTTTAGCTCACAAAGCTCTCTCTTCCACATGTTAATCACATATTGTCCAAATATCCGGGTTTTCCCATGCAGGAAGTATGCCTGTAATGTAATCTGTTTAAGCACGATCCTGTCTAGGTCATTTTCACTGGAAAAATCACATAGTGTGGTTTAGTTAAAGACCTCATTGCTCTAAGGTTTGCCTAATGCTAGTGCATTACTACATTAAGGAAAATGAACATACAGCAGATATACACATTTACACATAAAATTCTGGAAAATGGTGTAAAGAATATTGATGACTCATCCTGCAGTTTTTTTGTCCAGTCAAATGATGTCTAATTGTTCATTGTTTGGGGAGATTGTTATTCATGGCTGTGATGTAAGCTAAATAATATTGGCACATAAATAAATAAATAAATAAATAAATAAATAAAAGTTATTTGATTGGTTAACACACAGGCCACAGTTCATTTGGCCTTCAGGTCTTTCAAAGAAGTTTTATTTGATGCGTAGTATTTTAAAAAGAAAACATTTACAGCATTTTAAAGAGTCAAATATCCCTTGTCTGAGAGATTACATACAGATTTGGTCATTCTATGGACATTCCTCTGATTTAACCCTTTCCTTTTCCTCATTTCCCCCTTATTCATTATGCTCTAAAGGCCTTACCTCATCTTTTTCCAACCATCCTTCGCACTCTCACTCTCTGTTTTTTTATATTTCTTTCTTTTCCATTTACATCCTGCCCTCTTTCTCTTTATTTTCCATATTTTCCTGTTGGCCCATGAGCGAGCGCAAGGGCTGGTTTGAATTAGGATTACATCTGCATGTGGATGCTTTTTACTGCACTTTGAAATATAGAGTTGTACAGTACTGTGCATTACACAAAGAACCCATGACCCCTGATGCCTATAGATCAAGTCAAATCAGGAAATTCCTGACTAGCATAATCAAACACAACTTTAGGAACTAAATCGCAAAGGAATCTATATAACCTGAGCTTCTAAAATTTTATCATGCAAGTCTTTTCTGTGTCAAGCCAGCAAACTTTCTCCCTGGCTTATTCCATATTCCGAAACTACCGTCTTGTTGCATCACTGAATCAATTTCTCTTTGAATCCTGTATTATGTCTCTGAGGTGGGTTATAGTGTTTGGTTAGGCATGTATAGAAGCTCTCACACCCACACACTGGCTGTAATGTGTTTGTACCACACTGGTCCATTACACCCTTATTGTAGCCCATTATTTGCACAGGAAGTCAGTGAAGCTGAGACTAGAGACTAACAACTGAGCATCACCGCAACGTGTAGTGTACAATTAAAGTGTTAAAGGGATAGTACACTCAAAAATGAACATTCTGTCATCATTTACTCAGCCCAATGTTTATGCAAATGGTTGCTTTATTTAGGAAAACACAATCTTGTTTGCATACACTGGGTCTCACTCACTAAGCATGTGTGCGTGGAATCTGCTTATGAACATTTTTGTGAGCAAGTCATGAATTATCAAAACATTTTAATTTATTCTAAATTTATGAACAAATGTAGGAACAACTGAAACCTTGTGTACTCTGGGTGGCCTTATAATCTTGTTAAGATTAAATTTAAATTTTAAAGCAGATGTCGTTTAGAATTCTCAAAATTCATTCAAATTAGAACAAGGTTAAGAACAAATTCATGTGGGTATGCATGTGGTTGAATTAGGCAGCGATTTTTCATGAGAACAAATGTACAAATAGCAAATAATTCATGCAATTATTAGTGAATGAGACCCATTGTTTATACTTTGTCAAAGTCTATCAAAGTCAAAAAGAAAACATATTGATGTTAAAACATATTGAACTGATATTTGTGAATTCTTATTCACAATATTAATTATGCAGTCACATGACATCTTTAGATAAAGCCACATAACTTTTTTTTTATCTAGAAATGTATTCAGTAAATTTGTTTCCATAATAGTATATACACATATTATAAAATTTTTTTTTTAGAAAAATCCACCTCAAATCAGCTTGTTTTTTATGCAAATTTGGACATTTTATTTACATCTTGGTGTTTTGTGTGATCACAAAATTTGCATAAAAAATGTGGATGGAAAAATGTTTGGTTCCCTTTTGATTTATGAATGCAAGCGCATACTAGACAGAAATGTCAGGAAATGTTCACTTTATCAGTGGATAACACTTATATTTAGTCTTTTCCTCACACAAAGCTATTGTGTTGTATGGCTTTATAAGACACAGTATATATAGCGCACAAGTTGTATCAACCACTTTTATGCCTCCTTTGTGCTCTTGACCCGACATAGTCATCTTTTTTTGAGATCTGCATAAAGGTTATTCAAGAATTTCTAGCATATGAATTTGAAATGACAATTTAGATTTTTGAGAGCCCTGTCCCGTCTCCGGTCTTTGTCTTACGGCAAATATGTTTTATCTGATTTGTAAGCATGGCTGTATTGTTTACAAGGCATTTAGGCAGCAAAGAACAAATACAAAAGTAAGAAGAATATGCTTCATGATTAGTCACCATAACATCATTTGAAAGAGGAAGTGTTATTGCAGTTCACAGAGAAACATGTGAGGATGCATTCAAACACCCAAGAGCTTTTAAAATTTTAACCATGCTTTTTAAACACATTTTTAATATTTCATCCACGTAGATGCTTATGTATGCATTGTTACTTACTGAACATACATTAAGGATTGTCAGCGTGGTTGGTTATGCTTTGTTATGCTAATAAATGTGTTCATTCATTCTGTTTATTACATTTAAATCCTCTGAGATGACTAATATTTTCCTCTCTCAACAGTGGAGGGCTTTTAACTAGTTTTCCAAAGGCTTTTAACACATTAGGGCTACACATTTCCCCTTATATTGAGCTCATTTGCATGCTTAATTAGTCAGTTTTATTAAATGCTTTTCCACAAAGGAATATCAGTTAAAAAATCCCACACAAACTCTGCTGTTGGAAGCCTGCATGTGAAAACACATTAAAAACGAGATGCTCCTCTTGAGAACGGCGGCTGGAATGCTGCCCTGCCCCTTCACTTAATTTTGGCTCAATTAAGCGTGTGAATTGTTGTACACCCAAAGCGCTTTACAATCATGTGGGGGGGTCTCTCTGCATCTGCTCTGAGTTTGGGTCGCTTATAATGTGTATTTGGAAATGCAACTTGCGGCCAAACATCTTCCCAAACTTGTAATGAGAAGTGCTTATAAACCGGCTGTTGTCAACAAAAGAGAAGCTTTTAAGGCTCCCTACAGTCTTCAGCCAAAAATAAAAGCTCTATGGTTTGAAGAACTTAAGAAACTATAAATTAAATAATATTATTGTATTACAGTATTATAATGCAGTAAAATATGATGATTTTTATTTTTCATAAATACTTGATTTTTTTATTTTACAGTGAAAAAAAGAATAAAGTGAAATTAATATGTATCTTGTTTGAAATGTTTAATAATAATAATAATAATAATTATTATTATTATTATTATACATTTACATTTAATAATATTAATGAATTTAATTATATTAATAATACATATTTTGTATATCTATAATTATGTATATTGATAAATAATCACAATATTGTATACAGCCTTACAAACAAGCACACCAAACCTTGGGGTTTTTAAAATGTGTGTATGTATGTATTGATTGATTGATTGATTTCACATTTTAAATCGCAACCATATTATTTATACAAGGAACCACAGTTTCTTCAGAATTGCACTAATAATGCCTTTTAATTCAATTTCAATTTCAATTCTTGAATTTGAACTGATGTAGCAAACTTGAATGCAGAATTGCAGCTTGTAACACTCTAAAGAGAAAGGAAAACTTGAAATCGCATCATATGACCCCTTTAAATTTGAAGTTGATTTATATAGCTGTGCTGGCAGAACAATTTCCCAGAATGGCATATTCAGTGTGGCATTACAACTTAGTAAAATCATCTTCCTGTCATTCCGCTTCATCTTCCTGTGAGGTGTGACCAATTCAAATCAATTTAATTTCTCATTTATAAATTTAAAGGGAGCCAGTTCTTAAAATTTGAATCTTGTGCAGCGCTGCTTTATACTGATACCTATCTGTAACATTTTTATTTACCAGTACTGACGTAGAAATGCATCATTCATGTGCATATTTGTCACCCTTTATGATTTTATTCAGCAACCAGTGTCCACTGATGAAGCATTTAGCATGTCATGTGATCACAAAATGGCAGCCACCATGAGGGGAGACCACTTTTATGTAGAATAAAAATAACTTTTTCTGGGTCATTTGGTTTGACAAAGTGTTTGTCTCAGCATTATAAACTTCTTGGTCAAAGTACGTTTTATTTCTTTTGTTGGAATTTTTTTTTTTTTATGTGGAATAATTGGTGCTCAATGAATTCAGTTGTGTCCTCTGTATAACCCTTATGTGGCACTAAACAGCCCGAGTTTTATTCATCTGGTCTTTTTACGTAACTCTCAGTGGTAACTGTATATCATCAAAACATTGTATCTTGTAATTTTCATAGTTTACTGTTGTGGTCTTCATTACTCAACGCCTCCCTATAGTTACACAGAAAGAAAAGCTCTTTTTTTCACCAGTTTGAAGTGACTTAAGAGCTTTTGAAGGTACCAAGTGATGTTTTGTGCTGGGAGTAATTTCAAAGGATGTGGCTGACAATCTCTCTAATCGACTGTGTAATACAAAGAGTCTTTTAAATAAAACGGCTGCTTATCCTGAGCTTACCTGGAGGAGATGAAACATGTCAAGATACGCTGCTTTGAAAAACCGGGGGTCTGGCTTTGCTGTGGTCTCTCAGACGTCGAGCAGCCACGCGTGCGGTTAATTTATGTGTGTGTACGTGTGGGAAGTTTTTTTGCCTTTGTGTGTCTCTTGGCAATGTACTGGACTCCCACATAGACTTTCAGATCACAGGAAAGATATGGGTGGCAGATCGCAGGCCTACAGAAGTACATAAAGGAAGAGGAAAGTAGTCATGTGTGCTCAGCACTATAGATCTGTGCTCTGTATGTGTATGGCAAGATATAAACTTCATATGTCTATTTGGTTTATATTATTTTTCAAGGTGTGTGCCTGTGGTTATTTAAGTGGTTATTTATGCTATATACTAGCATTCAAAACTGTGGGGTCAGTATGATTGATTGATTGATTGATTGATTGATTTTTGAAAGACTGCATTTATTTGATAAAAATACCGTAAAATTGTAATATGGGGAAATATACTCAAATAGAAAATGTATATTTAAAAGTTGTATATATTTTAAAATATAATGTATTCCTGTGAGGTCATAGCGTAGGTCATAGAGGTCAATGTATTTATTTGAAATAAAAATGTTTTGTAACATTTTAAAATGTCTTTACTTAAAAAAAAACCTGTAGTGTATACAACCAAAATTAAAGCTAATTAATGTTGGTACTTATGTAAACCAATTTAACAATTTATAGAAACTCAAAATATTTCAATTTGTTATACAGTGAGTATATAAATTATGCAGAAGTAAATCATTCATGACATTTTTAAATATTGACTATATATTAAGTGTTAAGTAAAACAAAACAAAAAAAGATAAAAAAATGTGATGAAGACAAATCTCTCTCTCTCTCTCTCTCTCTCTCTCTCTCTTTTTCTCTCTCTCTCTCTCTCTCTCTCTCTCTCTCTCTCTCTCTCTCTCTATTGGGGTTCCTGAGTCTCAGTGGGGTGTCTAATTTAATTCCTAACAAACTTATTTTTTTTTGTGAAATGTTTTGCTTGAAAAGTGTGCCTAAGATAGTTCTTCTTTAAAATAAATTCCACTTGCTTTGATATTTTGATATCTTAAAACTATTCTTACATTTTAAAGTGTGGCTTAAGTGTGCAAATACATCTTGGAGCCACTGTATAGCTGTTTGAAATCTCTCTGCCAATCAAAACAGAGTAGATAGTGAGCTGCAGAGAGCATTTGGTTTTATTCATGATATACTGTCTTTATGGGCTTTTTGCCCCCCTGGTGGAGAGATTTTTAACTGTCCTGGCTGTGTCTGTTTTCTCTCAATGCGTGAGGGTATCGATGTGGTGGGTCCTTATTTCCCCCGATTATGAAATCTTGGTTTTGCTGAGCAGGAAGAAGGAAATGGCCCTTGCATATTTTAAATTCTGGGTCTGTGGCCCTGCTAGCACACCCATATACATCTTTCATGTATTTCCCATATACATCTTTCATGTATTTCATCTTTTATGTTTCTTTCTCTGGAGGTGCAAAACTCCCACATTCAGGATACAAACTGTCAAGAAAGCAAGCAGGATTTTTTGGGAGTTTGGTTTTAGATAAAAACTTCCTGTCAACTCTTCACATTATGAAACAATTGTCCTGCTGAGACGCTGTGTGATAAAAATAGACAAATGGATTGGAGAAGATTTATGTGTTCGTATTTGTATTTATATGAATAGCCAAAGAATTATTACCTAAAATAAGCAGACCTAAATATCATATTCTTACAAACGGACACAGTTTTCACAGTCTGCTTGTTTATACCCTATTGTTTTGGTTACGTCACACATTTGCTTCCTGGCAAATATATTAAAACCAGCCTCCCACGCTAAACAAAAATAGCTCATTTTCATTCTCATTCTCATGTTAATAAGTCTCTTTTTAATCTTTCCCTCTACATGCAACCACTTTCCTGTTGCGTAGTCTCTCACCCACAGAGAAGTCTATCCAATCCATTTTACCCATCTGCCAATCTCAATCTTAGTGATCAGCTCTCATCTCCTCATCCCTCTAACTGTATCCAATCAATTATATTCTCTAATCAGTCCTTTACTGTCATCACTGCAAATCTGTGAGCAATCCGCCACTTTTAATGCAGCCTGTAACACCAGGAATGGGATTTAACTGAGATAATATACGCAGGAGGTTATGAAGGCATTCTTCATGGAACAGAGGCTTTTACCCATCAGCCACTGCAGTGAAAAGTTGTTAATATAATGAGATATATGAAGTTCAGAGCAGATCCTATCAGGTCTGTTAAATGTAAGTATCAGATCAATTTAAAATAAAATAAAAATAAAAATAAATATAAATAAAATCAATAAATAAATAAACAAATCGTATAAAATTGTTTAAAATATATGCAGTTCTCTATTTTGTGGGTCACTTTTGAGTGTTAGTTTGAGGAGCATGCAGCAGACTGTGACAATCTGCTATACTTTGCTGGGACTGTAAAGTATCTCTGCAAGAACTGAATTGCTCTTTAAAATGCAGAAAGTGTGCTCCATTACACTGTCTTACCTTAATATATGCCTGATCTCCATCATTTGATAAATTACTCTTACCATCATTAATGGAAAATTTAAACAAACATCTTTTTAAAACGAAATTCTGTTTATTGCCTGCTTTCTGTGAAAGTTAATTGCGCAGTCAAATAGAGCAGAGTTTTGGGGGGGGGGATTAAAGGGACTTCATTTAAATACTGATGGAACAACTCAGTTCCAGCACATTTAGCACCTGGATGGTGGTTATTGAATAAGATGCAAAAGTGTTGCAACTGTTTAGTGAATTTGCCCCTAAATATGTACATTCTAGCTTTATGCACTGTGCCTGTGTGAGAGATGCCATTGTTTATGTGAAGGTGTTTTGCTGAAACAACACAAGGTCTCAGCACTACGGCAACCCCTGAGGCCAGGATGTTATGTTCTTAAGGAGTGAGACTGTTAAATTTAATTGACACGTCCAACTGGCTGCTGATCTTCATTTGTTTTACAGTCAGACAATTAAGCTGCAGAACACACAAAAAAAATTCATTGTTAAATACCACAGTATGAATAATACATACGGACGACTCTTCCATTCTCTCTATCACAATGGCTTTATCACTGGCAAATGCGCTCTGTAAATCAACTGGGACGTTTGCACACAAAGTCCTGTTGGATAAAACATTCCTTATTCTAACACTTTTACTGACCCATAAAGCTTCAGGGGCCATTCCAGCACAAATTACCCAGCAGGATGCAAATGCTAAATATGAGACAGCGATATCCATTGTGTTCTGGTCCCCTTGATTTAGGATTATTTGCATTCTGCCTGGTTTGACAAAGAGTCCATTCAAATTGTTTATGGAAGCATCACGGCCGTTCCTTATGGGAGAAAGACTGTAATAAAAACAGAAGAACACCATTGCGGTGTTGGCAATATTTGAAATATGTAGATCTCTGAATTCTGTGGTATGACACAGAGTTAGAAAAAGTTGAATAACGATGTTATTCACAAGCAAATTTTTAGGGAGAATGTTAATATTACTACTTAAATACATTCTCCTTTCATGTATGTCATTAGTAGCATAATGGACAGTGTGCTAATTTCCTGGCTCAGCATTTGCTGTGGAAATAGTTTGTGAAGGGGGTTGTGAGTGTTTGAGAGTGTGGGGATGTGAATTTCTTGATAAGAAGCTAAAGCTGTCAGTCAGAGCCACTCAAATGGCGGTGACTTCATGGGGGATTTTTGTAGAAGCAGTTTCTCTGTTTGGATTGTGTCTATTTTTAGACTCTAGGGCTTTTTGGGTGGAGCAAACTCAGGAACTGAGGGCAAGAGTTCAGTGTCTCAGAGACTGGGCTCCTGAAGTCACACGCTGGAGAAGAGAGACAAATAGAGATTGTGAGTGAGTGAGTGAGTGAGTGAGTGAGTGAATGGATGAACAAGTGAATGATTGAGTGACTGAATGGATGATTGATTGAGCAAATGAATAAGCTAATGTGTAAGCAAGTGAGTGAACAAATGATTAAGCTAGAGAATGAGTAAATGAGTCAGTGAATGAGCTAATGAATGAGTGAATGAGTTACCTATGTTTAAGTGAATGATTGATAGAGTGAGTGAGTGAGTGAGTGAGTGAGTGAGCAAATGAGTGACCGAGTAAATGACTGAATGGATGAATAAGTGAATGAGTGAGTGACTGAATGAATGATTGATTGAGCAAATGAATAAGCTAATGTAGCGCCCCCTTCAGTCCTAGGTGTATCTACACTTTGGAATTGTTGACGCTAGAACCCAGATTCGTTTAATTGTGTCTCTCGACGTGATTTTACTTAAAATCAAAACGTGACCCCCATTAGAGGAGACAATATGGCCCACATATTTGACTTGTGACATACAGAGCTGGCATTTGTCAAGGGAGATTTTCAGACCATACTCCTCCAAACGGTCTAAAACTTTCAAAAGCCTCCGTTCATGTTCTTCCAGAGTGGAACCAAAAACAATAATGTCATCAAGGTACACTATTACTTCTAGCAGATGCATGTCCCCCACTGCATGCTCCATTAGTCTTTGACACTCTGATCACCTCTAGCTCTCTTACAGTCGCTGATTTAAATGATAAACTTGATTTAAGTTTCTCACCATCGATTCACGTTAGTCACGTTTACTGTAATGGCAATCAAGCATAAAACCCGCATTTCTTCCGAATCGCGTCGTGTTGACTTCACAATAGAATAATATGCTAGTTAACACTTAAACGATACAGTTCTGACTATGTTTATCACAAAATAAAGTGATGCATTTTCTGTTATCATGCCGACAACATCACCTACGCACTTCCTTTTTCCAACTCGTCTCTCACACCCCCGACTGACATTTTCGGTGGCCAATCACAGTTGCCCTACTTGACATTAGGCGGGATTAAGTCACTTTTCAACCAATAACATTAAATCAAACACAACTTCTTGACACAGACATTTCTGAACAGGTACATTTTTTATATAAAAAAATATAGAAACACTTCTGTCACAAGGGAAAAAATAAGTAAATAAATAAATGTAAATAAATGCTAATATTAATAATAAATTAACCCAGGGTTACACTAATGTGTGAGCAAGTGAGTGAACAAATGATTAAGCTAGAGAATGAGTAAATGAGTAAGTGAATGAGATAATGAATGAGTGAATGAGTTAGCTATGTTTGAGTGAGTGAGTGAGTGAGTGAAGGAGTTAGCAAAGATTGAGTGAATGACTAAATAAATGACTGGCAGCTAGTAAGTGAGTGAGTGAATCAGTAGGCTAATGAATGAATGAATGAGCTGATAAGCGACTGAGCAAATTATTTATAGTCATTGGATAAGTGAACAAATTATTAAGTGAGTAAATGATTGAGCAAATTATAGTCATTGATTGAGTGAATGATTGAATAAGTGACTAAATGATAGTCATTGAATGAGTGAGTGAATGATTGAGTGCATGAGTAAGCAAATGACAGTCAATTAATAAGTGAATAAATGAATGAATGAGCAAACGATAGTTATTGAATGAGTAAGGAAAGGATTGAGAGAGTGAATGAATGAGTGAGCAAAAGTTAGTCATTGACTGATTGAGCAAATTAATGAGTGAACTAATAAATTACTAATAAACAGCAAGTAAGTGAACAACTGATTTAGTGAGTGAATGAGTAAGTGAGCGAGCTAATGAATGACTGAACACGTTAGCTATGTTTGAGTGAATGAATGAATGGATACGCTAATGAGTGACTAAGTAAATGACTGAATAGATGAATGAGTGAGTGAGTGAGTGAATGAATGACTGATTGAGTAAATGAATGAGTAAGCTAATGAGTGACTGAGCAAGTGAGTAAACAAATGATTTAGTGAGTGAGTGAGTGAATGAATGAGTGATTAAATGAGTCAGTAAGTAAGCTAATGAATGAATGAGTGAATGAGTAAGCAAGGACTGAGTGAATGACTATGTAAATGACTGACAGCTAATGAGTGAGTGAGCGAATCAGTATGCTAATGAATGAATGTGCTAATGAGTGACAGCAAGTGAGTGAATGAGTGAGGCAATGATAGACATTGAGTGAACAAATTATTAAGTAAGTGAATTGAGTGAGAGAGTGATCAAGCGAGCAAATGATGGTCATTGAATGAGTGAGTAAAGGATTGAGTGAATGAGTGAGCAAATGATCGATTGAATGAGTAAGCAAATTATTGTCATTAATTTAGTGAATGAGTGAGCGAATGAGTGAGCAAATGGTAGTCATTAAATAAATGAGTGAGTGAATGGATGAATGAGCAAGCCAATGAATATGTGAGTGAGTGAATGAGTAAGTGAGTTAGCTACGAGTGAATGTAAATAACTATGTAAATAACTGACAGCTAACGAGTAAGTAATGGAGTGAATAAACAAGCTATTTAATCCGTGAGCATATTATTGGGTGAGTGAGTGAATTAATAAATAAGTAAATGAGTGAGATAATGTGTGAATGAGCAAATGAATAAGCATATTAAAGAGTGAGTGAGCAAAATAGATATGGGCGAGAATATGGAAGCAAACCTTGCATTAGCAAGTGGTCAGGAGTCCATCATTTTGGCTCCGCTTCACTGGAAAAACACTAACAAATTATGTCATAATGCTGAAACGCTAAACGTTCATGTCACGCTGAGCTCGAGGGAATCCATTTTTCGCTGTATTAAATATGACATCATAACCTTGCGAAGCTACAATATGACCAACACAACAGGGCCACATCTAAACACACCTCTCCTAAATATAGATCCCAGTCTGCTTAAATAGTCTGCAGAAGTGCAGAGTAGCAGTTTTATTTCTGAAGCCTTGGCTCACATTGTTGTTGACTTTGTCTATTTTCACAGTGGCCTGTATTTCCAGTAGGGGTGTATTTATAGGTGCTTTACCCAGAATATGGCATGTGTAAACCATAAATAATTAGAGCTACTTTCCTCACCACCATCTCCAACAAAGCAGGCTTTATTAAAACCATCACCACCGTGGTCAGCTTCACTGCAGCCCAGTCCCACAAACCTCAGCTCCTGCCCTGGTGGACAGGCTATGAGAGGGCCCGGACACGGGTGGAGGATCTTATTGGGAATCAACTGGAAAAATACTAGCACTAAATACTGAACTGAGTAGGAGGTGGTTACATCTCATGGAGTCCTGTAAGATTAAAACCATATGTTTGGTCAGAATTGTCTTTTTCTCAGTACTGCGTCTGGACTTTCCCCATTAAAATATGGACTATGCAGAGTGGGTTGTTTTGACAACGTGTTATTGCCAGAGACATTTAGATAAGGACTGAGGAAGAGCAATTGAGTTTAGGATGAGGTTGTGTATGTCTATATGTGGTATCTCACAGGCAGGAGAGAGATGGATGTTGTAAGGTCAGTGCAGTACACACAGCTCCATTAGTGAGTGTTATGACAGGAGCTGCTGGGGTCAGAGCAGGACAGTGTCAGCTGTATACCTCTGATTGGTCTGTTTGATTGCACATCTTCCATATTTACACTGCTCGCACTGTGAAAGCTCTTTGAATGTAAACATTTTTATTCTCTATTATCTGATTTCCTCTCGCTCAAGGTCAAACATGCTCCATTGTTATCCTTTTTTACTTGTACAGGTCAGGAACGTGTATGATAATTGCTTCCCCTTTTTTACTGAAGAAACTTCTTACTCTGCATGTTTACTTCAACCCTTAAAAAATCTAATGAAAAAAATTATTAAACAAAGTGAGGCCTATTTTGAGCTTTTTTTTTTTTTAGAAGGTTTGTAGATAATTTAATAATATATAGAGACTTTATGTAATCAGTAATTTTAATTAAATAGTTTTAATTGAAATACATATATTTTGGACTTGTATTAGATTAACAAATATTTTAAACAAGTACATTAAATTCAGTATAAAAATACTGAATTTAAAAATCTGTTATATACCGTAATTACTTAATTTCTAGATAATTACTTGAAAATTGAATGATACATATACATTGAATACTACTTTTTCATTAAAAATACATTTCATTATCTCTGAACAAAACATAATTTATATTTTTATTATTTTATTTTTGAGTGCAAATAATCTGGATATGTTCTTGAAAGCTTTGTTGAAATTCACCCATCTTGCACTACACGTTTGCCTGCACGCTATATGATTTTTATAAAGTAGTCATCTATACTTTCAGTAAGTCAGCAAGATTGCTTGTTAACGTCACTTTGAGTAGCAGACGTTTAACTGCAGCTTTCGTGACTGGAATCTACCCAGCAGAAAGAGCAACAAATGTGGTCAGCCGATTAAACTGTCATTATGTGTGCCCGGCATGAACTGACAAATGTGCCAGAAGGAAGCTGTGCCACCTGGCGTAACTTGCCAGAAATGACCCATCATGGAGAAAAGCCTGGCAGCTCGCTATCATACTTGTGTCCTGCTGTTTAAATAAAAAGACAACCGTGTGCGTGCATGTGTGCTTGTCAGTCTAAATGGCCTCTTTCTCTCCAGCTTCCAGACTTGTATGTGAGGGACTGTGTGTGTGTCTGCGTGTATAAGCATACGGTGTTAAAACTGTGTTTGGCTCCAGCGCAGCCGTGACTTTTGGCAGTGATGTGACTTATACCACCAGTGCATGTGGCTGGTTGTGTGTGTGTGTGTGTGTGTGTGTGTGATCTCTCTCACGGCTAGACCTACTGCTCCCTCCTGGCCAGCTCAGTCAGTGCACTCTGGCCGATTGATTTCAAATACGAGTTTGACATCTCATCTGGCTGTAGGCATAGGCCCGGGCGACTGCTTTTCCGTATGGCTGTCAGAGAGCTTTAAGTCGGCCGTGTGGGCGGAAACCTCCCTGCTGAGCTCCCGCCCGGTCGTAACCCTGTCCTAACCCTCTCTGACAGCCTCGCAGATGGTGGGGAAAATGGGGGTTAAAACCCAGAGGCCACATCACCGCATCCCCACGTTCCCGTCCTCCCACCTCCCCTGGATCCCCTTGAAAGTCGGAATGACCTTGTGCTGCCATTCTATCACGCACAGAGGGAATGATGGATTGTGGGATGTGATAACCGGACTTGGGTCACATGCACTTTAAAGATTTGGAAAATAACTATTTGGGGAGAAATTATTTGGAGGATGTACATCAGCTCTTATAAGCTCTTAAATGGAACATCTAGTTGCCTTAAATATGGATGAGGGTTGGGTCAGAGGGATGCCGTATTGGCTCCTGGGAGTGACTAGGGATATCTGGCAGGCTTGAAATCTAAGCCTGATCCGTGGCTTACAAGTGAGGGGGTGTAAGGAAAATCTGAATATCATGATTTAATTTTTTTTTTTTCCCTGATGAATCACACTTAAAAAATACCTCATCGTGTTTTTGTTTTTTTTACAGAAGTCATAAAAACCACACTGGCAAGCAAACTTTTTTCGAGTGTGGTTAAAGTGTCTCGCTTTCACCTGTGAGCAAATCAAATTGGCCTTGTGGCTTTACAACAGGAAAAAATAAATTATTAAAAAAAAATAATAATAAATGCACATGAGAATGAATGAATGAATGAACGAATGAACGAATTATGTTTTACATAATGTGAGGCTTATTTTAAGAACTTTTTTAAAACATTTATTTTAAAATATTTTTTAACATTATTTACATGAAAATTAAACAGATTCTCATTGCTGCATATTAAAAAATCCCATTATTTTCAAAAGTTTTTCTCATTACTGTAATATAGGTATATTAGATTGAATTACAAAAATAAATAAATACTGTAATGCATTGATTTTTTTTATTTAAATCAGTACATTAAATTCAGTATAAATTAGTATAACAAATACCATGATGTATAAATACTTATTAGACTAATATTTTCCGACATGAATTTGTGTGGCAGTAGTAGCTACACACTGCGCCGTCATCTTCATCCAGTGTTAAGGTGCAATTCTGCCACTTAATGTATTGAGTTGTCAATCAGATCTGTTAGTGGCTCTGTATTTTTTTACTATATCATCATATGTGCAGTATTAGCACAATATCAGTTTATTTATTTATTTTTTATTGAGACCCCTATTACCAAAAATACAAAAGAAAACAACTTTCATCAATCATACCAAGCATATCTAGAGATGTCAAAGGTTGATACTAGACCAATTGAAAAGACTAAATGAAAATACCTATATTGGTAACTCAGTTTGACTGACAGATGTCTGCTGCTGAATACTTCCATATGTATGCATACACAATTGCCCATGATATTACAGTTTTTCACATTTGCTTAGACACTAAACCCCAGTCTCTGAACCAAATTCTCAATAGCCTAAACCAATTTGTCAAATAAATCACTTTGTCTGCAATACCTTAAACAAGTTCAGGCAGTTTAGACACTGTTTGCAGATCTCATGCACTCTTTTTGCAAAACTCTAAACACATTCTCACTCACTAAAACACAATTTGCACTGTGATAAACTTGTGAGGCAAAACCCTAGACACAAGAAAGCAAAAGCACAACTGCAACACGGTTGTCATCATTTACACAATAATTCAAAACTGTTCACACTTGTTTCTAAATATGTGAATGCATACACGTGTGTGTGTGTGTGTGTGTGTGTGTGTGTGTGTGT